>NC_090268.1:296010815-296316768 GCF_040414725.1 Anabrus simplex | reverse complement strand
AGGCCTCTCTGGAGGCCACACGTCATTATTATTATTATTATTATTATTATTATTATTATTATTATTATTATTATTATTATTATTATTATTATTAAACATGATGGTTGTCCAGCGCACTCTGCAATTAACACTACGCGGACCCTTGATAGAAGGCTCGATGTATGTTTCATGGGACGTGCCGGGCGTGTAAATTGGTCAGCCCGTTCTCCTGATCACGCCCCTTTGGACTTCTTTTTGTGGGCTAGATTAAATGGTCATTTCTTCGATTGAGCCAGATTGGGGTCCGGGATTTGAGACGATTCTTGGCAGGATCACTTATAACAACATGGACTGGGAGATCCTGTGGGGATTTAAGGTGATATAATATTCTCTCCATGCCTTTGGAGTTGCTTCCTGCCGTCGTAGTTGTGGCGGTGCAATATTGTTGATGGTATAAATCCAGAAAATAGGTGTTTATATTATAGTACAACATAAACTATCAGTTTCATAAGTTGAAGTGTGCTCCATTCCCTCCTTTATGAGCAAAGAAAAAAAAAAGAAAAAACCACCAAGAAACAACAACAGGCAAACGTACTTCTTGACTTACCCTCGTACCAATGACAATTGGCAGCACTGACTAAAGTGGTGAGATGAACATTTTAATTGGTTTTATTGTTGCACCAACTCCAACAAAGATCGATGCGATAAGACCGGGCTAAGTTCGGTAAATAAGCGAACATGACCTTAATGTCCGACTCGTTGGCTGAATGGTCAGCGTACTGGCCTTCGGTTCAGAGGGTCCCGGGTTCGATCCCCGGCCGGGTCGGGGATTTTAACCTTAAGTGATTAATTCCAATGGCTCGGGGGATGTGTGGCGTATTCAACATTAGAAATCATCCTAGGTAGGGCCCTCATCTTCATCTTCACAGACATGCAGGTCGCCTAATAGGCCGTCTACTAGAAAGAGATCTGCACCAGGCCTCTCCGGAGGCCATACGCCATTATTATTATTATTATTATTATTATTATTATTATTATTATTATTATTATGACCTTAATTAATGTACAGCCTCAGCATTTGTTTGGTATGAAACCGAGAAACCAGGAAAAATCCTCTTCATGGCTGCGGATAGTGGGTTTCAAACCCACCATCTCCCGAGTGTAAGTTAACAACTACGTGGCGCGCGCACCGCGTATTCAGTTCGCTTGGTGATAAGATGGACTGTTGTTCCAGCAAAGGAGAAAGGCATAATTACATTTTAATTGGACTTCGAAGGAGGAAGGTGGGGTAGAGCAGAATTGTCGGATGTTCCTCGTAATACATGAAACATACTGAGTTTCAGGAGTTAGATTCTACTTCAGAATAAATGAAGCGTCAGCATTTAAGTAATTGGTACAAAAAGCAGAAATACAAGAGTTATATCCCGCTTTTAAATTGAAATAGGTCATGAATAAAGATTGCCAAGCATGTGTAAAAAAAATGCGAATCGCAGAAATAATGATATTCAAGATGCGAGGCAAGACAAATGCAGGAATCATACAGTAAGAATAAAATATTCAATCTCAGCAAAATATTATAGTGTAAAAGTATGTCAACTTGTGCGGCTTGAGCACTTTAACAGAATTTATCATGAACGGTTGTGTGTGGGAAGTACGAAGCCCATAATAAGGTCACGTCCACGAACCTACTGCGCTGGCGTAGCAGCGAGAGAGGTGATACTCCCACGTGGCGCGTCCCAGGTGGCGGAAAGGGGGTCCTAACCGGCTTGCCGGCGGACTTGAGGGAAATAAAATACCCCTCGCGGACCAAACATACAACCCCCTGTGGGTGGCGGACACAGACGAAGAATACACTCACAGTATCCCCTGCCTGTCGTAAGAGGCGACTAAAAGGGGCGACCAAGGGATGATTATATTAGAACCATAAAACTCCTTGTGATTAATACCACCACGCGGGGAACAGCATGGGTCGCTTTTCCTTGTGCGTAGTACCACTATGTTAGGTAACAAATAGGTTTGTGATTAGTGGTACACAGGAGCACGACGGCCTTTATAGTGCCTGTGATTAGTAGCACTATCTGAGCGACACCATGGGATGAGGGAACCCGTGGTTCTGGCTTGCCTATGATTAGTACCCACTATATGAGGAACACCACGGGATAGTACGAGTCCCTGTGGTTAGTACACAGGTGATGAACATCATAGGTTTGCATTGCCTGTCAATGGCGCCGCAATGTGCGAAACACCGTAGGTCTGTAATACATGTGCGAGTTTCATTACCTGTGAGTAGTACCATAATGTGTGGAATGTCTACGCTACTCTTGGTTAGTACCGCAGCATGACAAATACCATGGTTCTACTTTTCTAGCGATAAGTACCATTATGAGCGGCCGATGACTTGGATTTTGGACTCCTTTCGACTACAAGCATCATCGATCCAGTATCGTGCTATAGAAGCAGTCCCTTGGTCAGTAATACTATTGTTTTACGCCAGCTTCTGTGCATGTGAGGCACTGTGGGTCAGTTCCACTGATCGTTTTAAATTCATATCCATCCATCCCTTCATTCTTCGTTCTCACGTTTTGAATTGTAGTCAGTGGAGGATTTTGGGTTTTTAATTTGTCATTTCATTTCGTCTCATTTCGTACCATTAGGGGCCGATGACCTAGATGTTAGGCCCCTTTAAACAACAAGCATCAGTAAGGTCATGTGGAGCTTAGAATGATACCATATATGGACTTATTTTAGAAGAAGACAATAATTGCAAAAAGGGACAAAGTTGTTTGAACAGCAGGACGAACTCTGTGAAAAATCCCCACAGCACATGAGAGAAAAGGAGCTAGTTCGTAAAATCTTTTGGTGGAGATTGTTTTTAAGGCGAAGTACAATACTCTAAAACCTTTTCCTAACACTAATCACAGGAAGAGTTCTGATCCTTAGAATGAAGGAATTCTCCCGTTGTACAGCTATCCCCGATCAGGAAAACTTTATTTTCTTTACATATACTGTATAAACGATGATTTACAATTGACAATGAATCACGTAAAACATCTGAACAAATATCTTCTAGAAGCGAAACAGGAATACGAAAACTAAGGAAGAAATTAAGTGAAAATTTTGAAATATTCTCGCCCACCGAAGAGTAACCCAGAAACTGAAGGGTTTGTAATAATTTTCTTCAAAGTACTTAAAACAGGGTTCGTAGTGTCACTTCTTTTCAGAATCAACTTCTTTGGCCTGTGAACTGTTACTCTCAAACCTTATTGTTGGATCGATAACAACACCGATGTTTCTCTTCCGGTCAATCGCGACAATGTCTGCACGTTTACTGGATTGCATCGCAAGAGGTATAGTGCACTTCTTCAAAGACTTCAAATCTGCCATCTACCTTAATTTTTCACCAGTTGCTTTTATATACAAATATTAAACAAATTATTTATAGATATTCAAGACAGTGGTTTATATTTTTTAAAGTATACCAAACCGGGCGAGTTGGCCGTGCGTGTAGAGGCGCGCGGCTGTGAGCTTGCATCCGGGAGATAGTAGGTTCGAATCCCACTATCGGCAGCCCTGAAAATGGTTTTCCGTGGTTTCCCATTTTCACACCAGGCAAATGCTGGGGCTGTACCTTAATTAAGGCCACGGCCGCTTCCTTCCAACTCCTAGGCCTTTCCTATCCCATCGTCGCCATAAGACCTATCTGTGTCGGTGCGACGTAAAGCCCCTAGCAAAAAAAAAAAAAAAAAAAAGTATACCAAGAGATCATGAGAATTTTCAAGTGTTGTGTTCCATCCTCAAGACAGCGACTTATTTTAGTGCATATTGAAAATAGGTCAGAACTATTTTCAAGTGCTATCTACTTTTATTATATGTATGGTCACTTAGTTGTCTTCTTTCAGTGTTTTAACACCTTATGGCTGATGAAGACCTAATATAAATAGGCTGAAACTAGTACCATGATTAAAATAAACTAAAGTACTAATTTTATATTGTATTAATTAGGTGGTCCGCCTCTGTGGTGTAGTGGTTAGCGTGATTAGCTGCCACCCCCGGAGGTCCGGGTTCGATTCCCGGCTCTGCCACAAAAATTTGAAAAGTGGTACGAGGGCTGGAACGGGGTTCACTCAGCCTCGGGAGGTCAACTGAGTAGAGGTGGGTTCGATTCCCACCTCAGCCATCCTCGAAGTGGTTTTCCGTGGTTTCCCACTTCTCCTCCAGGCAAATGCCGGGATGGCTCCTAACTTGAGGCCACGGCCGCTTCCTTCCCTCTTCCTTGTCTATCCCTTCCAATCTTCCCATCCTTCCACAAGGCCCCTGTTCCGCATGGCAGGTGAGGCCGCCTGTGCGAGGTACTGGTCATTCTCCCCAGTTGTATCCCCGACCAAGAGTCTGAAGCTCCAGGACACTGCCCTTGAGGCGGTAGCGGTGGGATCCCTCGCTGAGTCCGAGGGAAAAGCCGAACCTGGAGGGTAAACAGATGATGATGATGATGATTAATTAGGTGGATTACCTCATTTATCTACAATAATGACTTTTGATACTCATTGGGAAGTTTTGGAATTCTCCGTTGTACAGCTATCACCGATCAGGAAAATTTATTTCCTTTACATATACTGTATAAACGATGATTTACAATTGACAATGAATCACGTAAAACATCTGAACAAATATCTTCTAGAAACGAAACAGGAAACAACTATATAAAAATATTATATTTTCACTTGACCACAAATTTTAACGTGTGCCATTTAATATATTGAACTAGAATCGTTCGTACCTCGCAACGTCACAGCTACATTCACCGTTACTGCCTGGGAGAAAGGAAACTAAATAAAAAACTAAAAACTGTTTGCTGATATTTCATTTTCTGCCCAACATTTTCAATAAATCGGTATACTACTACTACTACTACTACTACTACTACCACTACTACTAATAATAATAATAATAATAATAATAATAATAATAATAATAATAATAATAATAATAATAATACGATATGCGGCAAAACAAACAACACTGAAATGATTGCTCGTCTGCTGGCCGAATTTCCCTAGCAAGGAAGTATTTATTTATCGTATATAACAGTTTGACATAGTATGGAATTCAGTGTTGTGTTGATTTATGTTGTTCTGTTGTTTATTTCCATTTAATTGATCGAACTAGTGTTTGTGTTTAGAATATTACGCTTATTTATCACCAATCTGTACAGAAATATGGAAGGTCTAGTAGAAGAGGCAAGCTCCGTATATACACAAATTGTTCCTTAGACCTATAGCTACCGGGCGAGTTGGCCGTGCGGTTAGGAGCGCGAGGCTTTGAGCTTGCATCCGGGAGATAGTGGATTCGAATCACACTGTCGGCAGCCCTGAAGATGGTTTTTTGTGGTTTCCCATTTTCACACCAGGCAAATTCTGGGGCTGTACCATAATTAAGGCCACAGTCGCTTCCTTCCAACTCCTAGGCATTTCCTATTCCACCGTCGCCATAAACCTATTTGTGCCAGTGCGACTTACAGCCACTAGCAAAAAGACGTATAGTTAAAATTAGATATTATTTACAGTATTTACACTGACTGACAGAGCAAATGCAACACCAAGAAGGAGTGGTCAGAACTTTATGTCAATTGCAGGGTAGACTGACGTCACTGAGGTATGCTCATGATGTGAAATGCGCCGCTGTGCTGCGCACGTAGCGAACGATAAATGGAACACGGCGTTGGCGAATGGCCCACTTCGTACCGTGATTTCTCAGCCGACAGTCATTGTAGAACGTGTTGTGTACCATAGGACACGTGTATAGCTAAGAATGCCAGGCCGCCGTCAACGGAGGCATTTCCAGCAGACAGACGACTTTACGAGGGGTATGGTGATCGGGCTGAGAAGGGCAGGTTGGTCGCTACGTCAAATCGCAGCCGATACCCATAGGGATGTGTCCACGGTGCAGCGCCTGTGGCGAAGATGGTTGACGCAGGGACATGTGGCACATACGAGGGGTCCAGGCGCAGCCCGAGTGACGTCAGCACGCGAGGATCGGCGCATCCGCCGCCAAGCGGTGGCAGCCCCACACGCCACGTCAACCGCCATTCTTCAGCATGTGCAAGACACCCTGGCTGTTCCAATATCGACCAGAACAATTTCCCGTCGATTGGTTGAAGGAGGCCTGCACTCCCGGCGTCCGCTCAGAAGACTACCATTGACTCCACAGCATAGACGTGCACGCCTGGCATGGTGCCGGGCTAGAGCGACTTGGATGAGGGAATGGCGGAACGTCGTGTTCTCCGATGAGTCACGCTTCTGTTCTGTCAGTGATAGTCACCGCAGACGAGTGTGGCGTCGGCGTGGAGAAAGGTCAAATCCGGCAGTAACTGTGGAGCGTCCTACCGCTAGACAACGCGGCATCATGGTTTGGGGCGCTATTGCGTATGATTCCACGTCACCTCTAGTGCGTATTCAAGGCACGTTAAATGCTCACCGCTACGTGCAGCATGTGCTGCGGCCGGTGGCACTCCCGTAACTTCAGGGGCTGCCCAATGCTCTGTTTCAGCAGGATAATGCCCGCCCACACACTGCTCGCATCTCCCAACAGGCTCTACGAGGTGTACAGATGCTTCCGTGGCCAGCGTACTCTCCCGATCTCTCACCAATCGAACACGTGTGGGATCTCATTGGACGCCGTTTGCAAACTCTGCCCCAGCCTCGTACGGACGACCAACTGTGGCAAATGGTTGACAGAGAATGGAGAACCATCCCTCAGGACACCATCCGCACTCTTATTGACTCTGTACCTCGACGTGTTTCTGCGTGCATCGCCGCTCGCGGTGGTCCTACATCCTACTGAGTCGATGCCGTGCGCATTGTGTAACCTGCATATCGGTTTGAAATAAACATCAACATCAACGTGCCGTCTCTGTTTTTTCCCCAACTTTCATCCCTTTCGAACCACTCCTCCTTGGTGTTGCATTTGCTCTGTCAGTCAGTGTAAATAGTGGACAGAATGTTATGAAACATATACATTTATATAATAATAATAATAATAATAATAATAATAATAATAATAATAATGTATGCAGTGATAAGTATCGAGGGCTATGAAAAAGAAGCAGCAATCCAGAAAGGAGTGAGGCAAAGGTGCAGTATGCCCCCTCTCATTTTCAATGTTTACACAGAACAGGCAGTAAAAGAAATCAAAGAGGAATTTGGAAAGGGAATCAGAATCTAAGGAAAGGAAATCAAAACCCTGAGATTTGCGGATGACATTGTTATTTTATCTGAGACTGAAGAAGATCTGGAGAAACTGCTGAATGGTATGCACGAAGTCTTAGGTAAGGAGTGCAAGATGAAAATTAATAAGTTCAAAACAAAAATAATGGAGTGCAGTCGTACGAAGTCAGGTGATGCAGGTAATATTAGATTAGGAAACGAAGTTTTAAAGGAAGTAGATGAATATTGTTACTTGGGTAGTAAAATAACTAATGATGGCAGAAGTAAGGAGGACATAAAATGCAGGCTAGCACAAGTAAGAGGGACCTTTCTCAAGAAAAGAAATTTGCTCACTTCGAACATTGATATAGGAATATTAGGAAAATGTTTTTGAAGACTTTCGTCTTGAACGTGGAATTGTATGCAGGTGAAACATGGACAATAACAAGGTCAGAAAAGAAGAGAATAGAAGCTTTTGAAATGTGGTGTTACAGAAGAATGCTGAAAGTGAGATGGATAGATCGAATCACGAAAGAAGAGATACTGAATCATATTGGTGAGAGGAGATCGTTGTGGGTGAATTTGACGAGAAGAAGAGATAGAATGATAGGACACATCTTAAGACACCCAGGACTTGTTCAATTGGTTTTTGAGGGAAATGTAGGGGGAAAGAATGGTAGGGGTAGACCAAGGCACGAATATGACAAGCAGATTAGAGCATATGCAGGATGCAGCAGTTATGTAGAAATGGAAAGGTTAGCACATGATAGGGTGGAATGGAGAGCTGCATCATAGCATTCTAAGCCGGGATGAGTGGCTTAGACGGTTTAGGCGCTGGTATTCTTACCCCAACTTGGCAGGTTCGATCCTGGCTCAGTCCGGTGGTATTTGAAGGTGCTGAAATACGTCAGCCTCGTGTCGGTAGATTTAGTTAGTGGGCCGTAAATACAGTAAAAACAGTCTATGGACTGATGACTCAAACAACAACATAATTTCTCGCTGCTGATTTATTCTCTCTATCGACAGTTAATCATCCATTCATTCGCTCATTCTTCTTCTCCTCACATACTTTCAGTAGGTACGCCATTCGCTCATTCTCCCCACTTATTCACAGACACATTCACCAGTTCCTTTAAATTACATCTTTCTCCAAGAACAACGGACAAGTACCTGGCTTTCCCTAACAACGACTTCCACAGCTTTGCGGAGCGCCGATAAAACTGTTTGCTTCGTGTCCAAGAACAATACGAGGAGCGATTTGGTAAGGAGGCACCAAATAACAGGACAATGTTGACAAGTTCCACCATACGGGATACGGCTTATGAGAACAAATGGGGACAGCAGAGAGCCCAAGAACCATTACCTCAAACGAGAATCGTGAAAGACTTCGCCAACATATACAGTCCCCCACCGCAGGGAGTCGCTTACACTTCTGAAACGACTCTTCGGAGATCGCCGAATTTCTCATGAACTCATTCCCGTACCTGTCCTGCACCCTGGATCTCACGGCCACAGATGCTTACATATGGGTAGAAGCATGATTTTTTCGCATTAATTTATGTACGATTTCGCGAAAGGTCTTGACCCATCGCCTGAATTACGCTGTAATCATTTTCTAAAATTGTTCATATAAAGTCCCATTCTTGTAATTTGTGAATTATTTATGTGAAATACGATATTGATAAGCATCCTTTATTCTTTATATGTTCTTTATTGGGACTATAATATAGCTCTAATCAAGATTACATGACAAATTATTATTTTAACCTACATCGCCATACCATTTCCTAGAATATTAAAACTTCCAGGTATTTCTGTCAAACTGACAAATCCTCATTCCGTCTTCCGTTTCTTTTCACACACATAATATTGGAAGACAATTTCAAGCTAGTTATTTTTCATGAATTTCGCTGCAGTTCCGCACTTATCGCAAAATGAACAAATTTCGCTTTAAACTGGCCTCATCACTTTAATTCGCTATAATTCGCGAAAACGAAGTCTTGAATTTCTTAACCATAATTATATGATTCGTCAAGATATCTCAAAATCGCTTCAAAATATTTTTGTGCGCTTAACGTTAATGCGACAAAGTCATAGCTCTACGTATAGAGCATGTTAAAGGGATCGGTTTTCAAGACAGATGACCCACCTACAAATGTTCCCGAAATATGCGAGAAGATAACGTCATTTTTGGGTCGTTACAGCAAACCTTAATCTTCAGAAACGTTACGAACAACGTGTAGCTCGTGCATAACTACTAGAATAACAAGTGTAATGACTCTATGTCGATCACTTCTTAAAGTCCAAAGCTTGGATGTCCTCTGCCACCTGCAGCGCTGCAGTCACTACCAGTCGAAACTTGGCGCCTTATTTATGGTACTAAATACGGCAGTCCACATGTAATTATTGCTCAGTTTATTACGTGCATGAAGTTTCTTTGCGTTTTCTTAATCCATACTGTGACCGTTCACAACGTCACCTATGGTATGTCATGATATCCAGGAGATGAAATATGCCGTTTTCCGCGTCATTCTACGATAAAAACTGCCCAAGTTAGAATTTTTCTGCCCGCTCCAGGACTCGATTTGCAATATCCAGAGTCGCACGACCAAGCTCTAGTTGCTGGTAATTAGCAGCAAGGCGGTGCAAGAGCGCTTGTACTCGAAGCTCTCTCACTCCCACCGCGAGCGAGACGAAACGATACGCGTTATCACGTGACAAAGAATCTAGGTCACTAACTGAGCCCAGAGAGTAGGTCCAACGTGAAAACTAACATTATACCATGTTTTCCTCGCTTATTCACCACTGCCAACTTAACGCATTCAACTGTTTTATTTCTGTTAATTTTCATGAATCGCAAAATACCCAATGGATAATTAAGCGCAAACATTCATTTGAATCAGGGAATTTTACGCATAATTATGAGACCAAGAAGTGCTCTACTTAACTGACAGGGCAGTAACTGCGCTGTAAACAAGGGCGCGTCTTAATGACTAACAGATGTTGGACCCTAACCGTGCCAAGGAACACAAGGAATCCCCTGTGCTCGTCATCATTCACCGCCAGAGACTAAAGGACGCTTTTTAGATTGCTTCAAAACCTACGAAGTTATTTTAATAACAGTCACTCAGTGGAGATGGGAATACAGGAGCTACATTTCGATACCCCGTTCGTCACTGTACGTTGCGTATTAACGGATCAATGTGTGAGAAAGGATTGCATTTTTCCCCCACCCTCAGCATTCGGGTCTCTAGCGTAGCTCGCCTATATATTCATGAGCTGAGGAGGAGACACTATCCAGTGCATTCTCGATGTGACGCCAGTACGGTAGTATTTCGTCGTGGTTTGTGTATGAGTCGTTTGTGAAGAAATAATCTTGTAATTTGAGCAGTGTTATGCAGATTCATTAAACCCTGTGAACATCTGCGAAAATACCCACAATTTAAGTAAGTTTTTTTTTTTGCGAGTACAGTGTGTCGCTAATTAATATAGTGGGAGCAGCACGAAACCGAAATGACTGCTGTCCGTGTGTCGAAGAGGTCGTGCGCCGAGCCTCATATGTGCGATACTAATACGGCTCAATTAACCACAATAGCCAGGTAACTCAGTGCGTGGAGTTGTGTGTGTGTGTCTCGACATAATTGAGAGATACAAAGAAAGTGCGTGAACGGCTCAGTGTCGGCATAATTAAGGGTAGTGTCACGTCTATAAATCGATAATGCAGTTGAGAGCCTGACTTACGCACGACTAGGCGAGATAGAATATGCTTGAAGTGTGGTCGTGTGAGACGAGAAAATTTAATCCAGTAGTGGCCTAACCAGTGACATTCTTTATTCAGGACCTAGAATAGCTGCATGCTGTTTATAAAAGAATAGGTACATGAGGAGGGAGCAGTGTCGGGCTACAGAGACAATAACGGCATTGGGTTGGAATGCTCGTGCTATTGAGCAGATCCAACCATATATTCAAATTCTGGTGTGTAATAGACTAACGCATTCACTTGAGATAATTTCCCCTCATTTACATGTCTACGAGAACGCCGAAGTGAACGCCGACGTCCAGTTGAATGCCAGAATTTTGCCTGTGTGCCGGAGTGAACGAGTCATCTAGCTGTTTGCCGGAATTTCGCCTGGTAGCCGAGAACGTCTGGAACGTCGCTGTCATGTGTATGACCTGCCAGGGAGTCATCATGGGTCTTCACATCGCCGATGACGTGATGCAAGCACTCTAAATCCATGGAGTGCCCTCCTGTAAAGCTGTGAACGTGGTATCCAGAAGGCTGAGTACATTTCCAAGTATTTATATCTTTGAAGGTCGTGTCCCATTGTAAATATGTAGATTTTTCACTTAGATATAACGTAGACTGCAAGCACGCCATTTCAGAGGGATAATAATTATAATTTCATTTTTATTTGGGTCTTTTATGGAATACTTCTTCATGGTTTGGGAACGACCATATTTTACTTCCATTTTTTTACAAGGGTTTGATAATGCATGACGTAAGTTTAAGGACCTCAGATTAATTAAGTGTGAAGTACCGTCAAGTAAAAGGGCCTAAATATTCTACGTAAGCGACTCCAGTTATCATCTTTCTACAGCCAATAGGAGTCCTCAGAGATATCTCAGTAACTGATTTTTTTTTGTACTTCACAAGCTCTTAGGAAATCCTCCTTACTAGAAATTAAAACTGCTGGAACAACGAATGGAGCATGAGATTGGGGTATATATCTTACATCGCTAATTAGTTCGCGAATGTGCAAGTTAATTTGGACCCTGGTGGCAGGAGATCATCATTAGATCTGCATCGTGGTCGATGTACCGAGAGGAAATGAAATGGCTGAACAGGCTGTAGCCATAATATATATTGTGAAATGAAATGTGAAGTTCCCTTGGAATCTGTCATTAAGACACGCGAGGCGCATATCGCGATGTGAATATGTTGATTAGGCCGGATATAGGGCCGTGATTTGTGTGATGCCATTTATGGCCAGTATTGAAAGAAGTGAATAGATTATTTGCCGTGAAGTCATTGCCCGAGAAGGCTAGTGGACCGCTCTTTGAAAGTGTGGCACGGGTAGCTCCCAGCGGGAGTTTTATGAGCCCCTTTAAACGGGGGAGTGAAGGCGTTTCTTCAGTGAAATAGAACAGATACAAGTGGCGAGTTTCTTTTCCTTTCGATACAAAGATTATGTGTGTTAATTTAAATAGAGCCAACGTCGCAGAGATTCCAAATGAGCATTAAATGAAGGATCCCTCCAATTTATTTCTTTAATTATCCACAGCGTATAGGGAATTCCAGGTCAGATATACCCCGTCTCAGAAGGTCCTGAGTTCATTGCAGGAGACAGTAAAGCCTCCTGTCACAAGCGGCAGGTGAATAAGACCACCTGCGGCCCATTATGTGTATGTGAAGTGTATATATTCTTGTCCATTTGTTGCAGGTAGTGCTAGTCTGGTATTGAAGTCACTAAATGCTTGTCCATAGGTAACATCGTTGTGTAAATAATGTCCTGATATATGTGTTGATAAAAATCCTAATGAAATGAGCGTGTTTATCATACTGCATATTTGGCAACGTTTAACTTAAAGTAGTGTTGTACGCGACTTTCAAAGGATTGGGAGTGTAAATTGCTTATCTCAGTTCATACGATACTAGCAAACTTATATCATAATTTGATGCAAATTGAATGTATTAATTCTCGACAAACAAACAGAATTACAGCTGGGTATGCCGATGTTGAATAGATTTGTGTGTAAAGTGATTAGTGTAAATGTAAAGTGAAATAATTAGAGAGAAAACGCCTCTCTAAATCTGAGATAGTGTAAATAACCCAAGAGGGAGCGCCTTCTTAAGTTGGAATATTTAAACGTATAATGAAGTGTAGAAAGGACTACCGAACATTTAAACGTCAAGATTACCCAAGTTACTATATGTAAGGTATTTGTATGGCATACCCATGTACATAATGTGTTTCACTAGTATAAGTAAAATTTTTATTATACAAGATATTGTCTCTCTTCTCATTAGTAATGAAATGGTATTCCTCTCATAATTAACTTTTCCCCCTACTATAGAGACTATTACTAAAGGACTTACCGCCCCATCGGACAGTCCACAGACCCGAAAATGCGATACCGACTCGGCTAGCGAACTATTCTAGTAGGGGAGGGTGAGGCTTCGACAAACCGGGCTGAGTTCGAAGCTCACCGATGGTGCTCCATTCTAACGTCATATTTATGAACAATGGTAACTGGTTCATGTACTGATGCCTTGGAAAGGTTGCAATACTATCGTCCGTACAGAGACATGGTGTTGAATACGCGGTAAAAATAAGCGTCTGAAAATGTCTTAGCACAGCTGTGTTCCAGATTGCACGTCAGGTTACGACCGTACTTCTAATAAATAAAAACATTTCTTCTCGCCATCAAAAGACGAACTTTAATTCGCGAATTCGTCGACAGCTATCCCACGTCAAGATTTGCCTTTAAGCAAGAAAAGTCTCATTGTGAACTGCATTTTGCAAATTAACATTATCAGAAATGTTTAGCTTTTACAAGCTGCTTTACGTCTTACCGACACAGATAGGTCTTATAACGACGTTGGGATAGGAAAGGGCTAGGAGTGGGAAGGAAATGTCTGTGGCCTTAATTAAGGTACAGCCCCAATATTTGCCTGGTGTGAAAATGGGAACACCGCGGAAAGCCAACTTCACGGGTGCCGAAAGTGGGGTTCGAACACACTACCTCCCAACTGTTTACCGGAAATGTGACGGCTTCACTATTAATGGCGAGGTAATAGAAGTGCGAACAAGGATATTGAAGTTGGACGCCTCAGCAATGCCACACATACTTCCCAGTCTTCCAAAGTATATATTATGGAAAATTTCGGTGAAAAGGTTTTCGTAAGAAAGGGTATTTCAAATGCTATACTGGTTAATGAAAAGAATCCCCCTCCGAATTCGCTATCTGTTTGCTCTAAATCACTTCAGGACTCGCGTGATAAATCAGCTAAAATCACACAGTTGTTTTCTTGTCAATGAGAATCATATTTCTTAAAAATGTTGCAGTCGTGAACATATGTTGAATATTATTCCACAACTTATTTTCCATTAAATCAGAGGCAGGTTTTCCTTCGGAATCAAAGAACTGACAAAAAATTGCAAGACTGTAAATTTTCTTACTGAAGCGAGGTAAGAATCTACATAAAATTAAGAATGTTGTTCAGTACATTACTTGGGCAGTTATATGTTATGGACTTTAAGAAATATATGCTTATGTTATTGGTGATTTATTTCAATAATCCATGCATATTTAGAGCAGGGAAGGCTTGCTCTGTTAACAAATCTTCTATATTCGGAGAATATGGTAAGATTTAATTTACTGCATGGATTTAAGAATGATTATTACAGGAATGAGATAGCTGTTTCTTATGTTTTTGAAGAATTATTTAATCTTATGTCAGACTTATCTCCTTGCTGTAAAACGCCTAGTCGATATTTGTACACTTGCCTAATAACCACCTCGCTTTTAGCTTATGGTGTAAAGATTTACTTGTGGTCTCGGCTATTTTCACACAATTATTATGGAGTGTGCGGCTCTAAACGAGAAAAATAAGTACTTTATAAATGAAAAGGCAGAGGAAGGAATATTACCGAATGAAATAACACCTCAATATAATATATTCACTGGTGAATATCTCTGGTGTGAGTACAATCACAAAAATTTGTTTATATTTGCATCGTGAACACTTCTTAAATGAAACTCAGTCAGATGTTCGTAAATAAGCTAGTAAACACTGGAATACAACAAATAACAAAAACATTCTTTACGAAGCACTCACTAAATTTCAGTCGAGTGGCCTTATGCCATCTGACGGTCATGTGTTTACATTCAGCAATCGCCTACTGACAAAACTAGCGCTCTGAAGCGGCGGAACGTGTTAACTAGCCCAAATCAGCTCACTACATTACTCTGTTCGTTATGGATAGTAATTGTATACATTTGAACACATACTGTACCAACGCAATAACATAACATTTCAACATCAATTGTTTTGCCTAATAATAATAATAATAATAATAATAATAATAATAATAATAATAATAATAATAATAATAATAATAATGTATATGATGCACAACCTCAAAGCTGAGCAAACCACTTACTGACTTACTCTACACATCTTTAAGATTTAAAAAAGAGAAAACAGAAAAGCCATCTCCATTTAGGCCATGAAGGCCCTTGGAGAACTGGACGGTTGTTACTCAGGACAGGAGACAGGAGAAAGTTGGAGTGCTCGGATTCGTATCACGAATATCTTCCAGAATGAAACTTTACGTAAATACTGATTTTGTCGGAAATCACCCAGGAAAGATCGTGCCGCTTATCTTTGGATCTTTCCCAGTTCTCGAATCATTTACTTCTGGTGTGCCGCTCCAGGAGTGGATCTCGTTTCTTAAATTTTTCGACTTCCTGAAGGTGAATCGAACTGCGTCCTTCCGGGTGAACCGTGCACGCCTTTACCACCTCGGCCAGGCAGCTCCTGCATCCTCATTGAAATTTCTTGCGTATGCCATAATAAACACATACTGTGAAAATTAGAACATTATTATCTCTCTCTCACGATAATCTGATATTTATGAACGCCAGTGTATTGTTGCGTATTAGAACATTACCTCGTTCTGTCTTATTTCCAGACGGCTTTGAGATTGTTGGTATGCAAGAGAGCAGACGGTAGTAAGTTGGAAGTTCACTGGTGTTCGTATTCGCATCACGTACATCTTCCAGAATGAAACTTTACGAAATTAGTGCTAATACTTAAGATAAATTAATTACAAACTGCCGGCTGTCTTCAGCGATCTGGTAAGTCTATCCCTCACTCTCTATTCTTTCTTCCCCTCCTTTGTTCAGTTATTAACGACATGGTGATCCTCTTGATGAGTAATTACGAATAAATACTCCAGTTTCTTAAGTTAGACGGTCACCCTCCGAGGTCAAGATGCCAAATTCTAGGCAGACTCAGGTTGATGCCATTCTTTAAAAGAAACGTGAAGGCTACAGTTTTTATCCTTTCAGAAAAATTTCCGAAGAAGCAATATGAAAGTTATCGCATTAGACCAAATAAAAATGTACGAACAGTGGGAAGAAAAAGGGTCGAAATGTACTAGTTGAAAGCATATAAGTATACCTATTCTTCTTTATCTCCTCAACCTTACATGTTTGGTGGGCAGCAATCATCCTCGCGGTAGAGATATTCTCTCCACTGCTAACTTTTTTACAACTGTGTACGGTCGTCCATTCTTGATGTCCGTCATCAATTCTTTTTCGGTCTTCCTCCTATCCTTTTGGTCTCTATCCTTCCCCCCATCAGATTGGTGGACCAGGTTAAATGCCTTAGCAGATGACGTACGAATCTATTCCTTCTACATTCTAATATTTTTACCAGCTGGTATTTTTAATTCAGACTTTTCAGCACTTCTTCATTGCTTACCCTACTAGTCCACGAGACCTAACTATAAGGCCCATTCAAAAAGGAAACGAGCCGGAGTCTATAAACTGAAACCCTGTACCGTTGTTTCAAAAGTATTATTGCCCAGTGCTGGTGAGGCACTTGTCTCACTGCGACACAAGGCGGTGAATGGCCGTCTCGTAAAATTCCTGGGGTTGCGTTGTGTGCCAGTTCCGAACGTACTGCTTGACGTCGCCGTCCGAGGTAAATCGTTTGCCTCTCAGAGCCTTCTTTAGCTCGCCTTAGATTTTTTGAGTCGCAACGACCCTGTATTCTTCCACCGTAGACTTTTTCGTTTTGACTAGGGTTCGAAGTGATGGCACCATGTTTCGTCTCCTGCGAGCACTCGTGACAGGAATTCATCCATTTCCTTGGCACAGCGCAGCAGACAATGAAGAGAAAGGGCCATTCGACATGCTTCCTGTGGCAGTTGAATACTTTGAGGCACCCATTGGGCGCACTTCTAGCGAAATCTTAATCTGTCCTTAATGATGGCGTGACCACTTCCTACACTCACTCCGACCTCTACGCCAATGGCTGCTACCGTAACATGTCGGTCTTGCATAACGAGGGCATCCACCTGCTGGGCAATGGCATCGGTAATGCGGTGTAGCGTTCCGGACCCTCCATCATCGTCCAAAGATATCCGTACTTCCCTGAATCACTTGTGCCACGTCCTGATACTTGCAACGGACATGCGATGTTCTCCGTATACTTGTGTCATTCTTCGATGAATTTTCGTTTCCCTCACTCTTTCTACTGTCGGGAAACGCTCTACACCCTTTTGTTCTTCTTTTGAAGCCTCCATTTCACTGTTATCAGCACGACTGGGTGTGCGAGCTCACTCTGTCGTCACGTGGTGTGCAGCCAGTCGCTTCAGCGGCGAGTTCTTAGGGACCGCATCTTATTCCGCAGGCAATTGCATTACGATCCTTTCAGCGGTTTTCATTTTATAGCCTCCTGCTCATTTCTTTTCGAGTGGCCCTCATAGACCAAACAAATATCAATTAATCACCACTGATCTGCATTTAGGCCTGTCGTCCATGTGACCGGTTGTCTAATAGTTGTTTACCTAGATTTTTCTTAAACGATTTCAAAGAATTTGAATATTTATGGAACATTCTCCTTGATAAATTAATCAATTCCCTAATTTCTTTCCTATAAACGAACATCTGCCCCAATTTGTCCTCTTGAATTTGAATATTATCATCATATTATTTTTCACTTTTTAAAACACCACTCGAGCGTATTCATCTACTAATGTCATTCCACGCCACCTGTCCAGTGACAGAGTGGATCATACCCCTTACTCGACCATCTCTTTTCCCTACTAAGGATAAAAGAGGAATTTGTTGAAAGCTACACACTGAAAGTCAATCAAAATCTACGAAACCTATTTAGACCAGTGGTAAAATATATCAAGGATAGGATGAACATTTGTTCAAAACTACACATCCAATTAGACAGTGGTAAAATATAATATATCTAGAATGGGAGGAAAATTTGTTGAAAACTACCCATTGAAAGCATATCAAAAGTTAAAGATACCTGATTACATTTGTGAAAATATACCAGTGAAGGAACACTTCTTGAAAACTACCCATCTAATCTGACCAGTCGAAAATATATTCGACCAAAGGGAAATATACCAAAGATAGACGAAACATTTCTTGAAAACTGCCTATCTAGATCAGTAGAAAAATACCAGATAGAAAGAAAATCTATCGAATTAAATCAGAGGGAAATATACTAAATATACCAAATATTTATGGGAAATATATATAATTAGACCCATGTGAATTTATACTGAAGATATATGGAAAACAAGAAGCCCCCGTGGCTCAGGCGGCAGCGCACCGGCCTCTCACCGCTGGGTTCCGTGGTTCAAATCCCGCTCACTCCCTGTGAGATTTGTGCTGGACAAAGCGGAGGCGAGACAGGTACTCCGGGTACTCCGGTTTTCCCTGTCACATTTCATTCCAGCTACACTCTCCAATATCATTTCATTTCATCTGTCAGTCATTAATCATTGCCCCAGAGGAGTGCGACAGGCTTCGGCAGCCGGCACGATTCCTATCCTCGCCGCTACATAGGGGCTTCATTCATTCCATTCCTGACCCGGTCGAATGACTGGAAACAGGCTGTGGATTTTCATTTTCATTTTTCATATATGGAAAACAATGTCGAGAATCACCTACCTAATCAGACTAGTGGTAAAGTGTACCAAGGATAGAAGGAAAATTTGTTGAAAACTATCCACCTAATTAGACTGGAGAGAAATATTGTATATCACGGACAAAATATTTGTTCAATAACATAATTTAGGGGTAATAATTTTGAGATTTTTGAAATCAGAAATGTAGCATTTGGTTTGTATACTTGGCATTCTGTAACTTTTATATATTTATAATTTAGCGTTCCATAGAACTGTGTAAAATACCATGGAGTTGGAGATAATTCTGATGAATCAGGTATCTTTTGATACTGATGCGGAAGTGAAATCGCATTTCTATATAGAGCTAAAGATAAAATTAAAATGCATGAAGTACAATAACGTTGTACATTTACTTTAAACTGAAACAGGCTAAAGGATAATGTAAAAACATATATTGACGCAAAATCAGTATAATAAGAAAGTATACAAACTTTTAATGTAATGAAGAAGAAACTGATGTTTTCAAGGAATGTTGGGATTTTGTGTTCTCCATAGGGATGTAAGTGTTGTAGATGATACGAGACTATTGTTTTTATTTCTGGTAATGACAGAATGTGTTAGTTCTGTACGTAAAAGAAAGTCAAAATATATGAATTTCTTTAGTAGTTTTAGTTTTAAAAATACCTGGTATGTTACAACTATTTGTTTTATATGCATTTTATTTCAATAAATAATCTCACATCTGAGTCTAAGTTATGTGCTGCACTGGAGTCATTACTGTACTTATTATTATTATTATTATTATTATTATTATTATTATTATTATTATTATTATTAATAATCATCATCATCACTGGCAATCACTCGCATTACGCTAGTTGCTTTACGTCGCACCGACACAGATAGGTCTTATGGCGACGATGGCACAAGGAAGGGCTAGGAGTGGGAAGGAAGCGGCCGTGGCCTTAATTAAGGTACAGCCCCAGCATTTGCCTGGTGTGAAAATGAGAAACCACGGAAAACCATTTTCAGGCAATCACTCGCGATCGAGTGTGAAGTTTTCCTACCGTGAGTCTTTAGAAGGCTGATCAGCCCGGTCCGCGAAGTACACACTTTACCACAATAGTGGCAAACAAATATTGAGGAACCAGCTTGTAACTAGTCTTACTCCTGAACACTTTTCTGTTCTCTCCTTGTGCGTGGTTCTGCTGCAATACCAAGCATGTGAGCTTCAAACAGTTCTTCTCCTTGATGGATGGCACTTCTCCAGGTGGCACTGTCCAGGGCACACGTTTCCCATTTGTCAGTATCTATATTACGCTGCTTCAGCGTGGCTTGAAGGCAGGTTTTATACTTATTCCTCATACCTCGAACGCGACGGCTATTTTAACTTGGTTCAGAGTAGAATACCTGCTTTGAGATACTATGATATGTCGGGCTAGCTTATACAGTATTACAAGGCTCCACCAGAACGCTGACGTTTCAATCATTTTTTTATGTGGCGACTGTATGTTGTCCACGTGTCACTTCATGTAAGAGTGTCCAACAACGATCGATTTGTAAGTTGTTATTTAAAGAATCCTTATTTACAATAAGAACGGTTTTTAATATTGTGAAACATTGTATTTAAAAAAATTGCAACCAGATAGTACAAGTGTGGGCATAGGGACAGGATAGGAAGATTGTCATATTAAGTAGCATGAGACATGGGAATATGCTGAGTGTGGAAATAAATATCTTCGACTCTCACAACGCTAACACATCTCACTGAAAATCTTTATCGTTATCTCTTTTCAATAAAGTACTTCATTCACGACTCTTAGCAAAGTTTGTTTCCATCAGTCTATGTGATACTTCCAAGTTAAAACGATTTAATGGCATAATATTTCACCTTACATACACTACATGTGCGCCTTTAAGGACAGTGTTGTTATATATTCACTGTGTTATGCCCCGTTCTTTATGCAACAGTCTTTCGGTTCGACACTGGCATCTTTGAAATGCTATTTCTATTCTATACTTACGATCATCATAAATATTCAATACGGTAAGCAGACTGAAGGTGTCATATATGTTAAAGGGACAGCGAAGATCTGACGACACCTTTAAGGGTCATCATATGCCTTCTCTGAGGCAATATACAGCGTGGTGATGTGCAACCTCATTTCAAAACCATTGAGGCCACGCTGAATTCAGTAGCAAATTACGCTACTGGAGTACTAAAGAACTGTACACTGAAGAATAGAATATTTCACCAAAATGACGAGTGGCGTGAGCCGGTCTTAAGCTGTGGATGGGAGACAAGAGAGCCATATCATATAAACATTAGGAAACTAGGACGTCAAGCAGTTTTGAAATTACGATGGAGGGCTTTATAAAATTTCCTTGTAGACGGCATTAGCGTTTTCTTTCTGATGTATGTAGGTAGCTCAATGCGATTTTTTAAATGAAGGATCTGTTTGTTCGCTCCATTCTTCTTTATTACGCCTTCACTAGACGATAAATCCTAAACTGTTCACCCAAATTATATAGATACTATTACGGGCATTTTTATATTAATACGACTATTGGGATAAATAAACAATTTATTTTTGGTACAGATTGCGTGATTAATCTCAAAATATGGATCCTAATCTTAAGGTTGTTATTTATCGTATGCCTTTTAGTGCCTGGAGTGTCCTAGGACATGTTCAGCTCACCTGGTGCAAGTTTTTATTTGATTCCCACGAGCGACCTGCGCGTCGGATTATGTGGTGGAGAGGGTGAAACCCGGTGTCGGCACATACACTACTCCTGTCGAATACCACGAAGTGATCTGCTCTTGGCTTAACGTCGCCATCGGACGGACGAATTGCCATGAACAGCATCATATGCCCTCATTCCATATGAAGTCCGGCTCCATGGCTACATGGTTAAAGTGCTGGCCTTTGGTCCAGAGGGTCGCGGGTTCGATTCCCGGCCAGGTCGAGGATTTTAACCTTAATTGGTTAATTCCAGTGGCTCAGGAACTGGGTGTTTGTGCCGTCTTAGGCTTAGAATTCATCATAGGTAGGGCCCCATACGGCGTCGACTAGAAAGACCTGCACCAGGTCTTTCCGGAGGCCACACGTCATTTATTTACTCCATATGAACAGTGCGGGGTGGTTTGAAACTGAATCCAGACTGTTACCATGCAATCAAGTCACTAGAAATTGCCGGCCAACGTTCTGATGGTGAACATTTTTTTCACCAACGAACTCGAACCGGCCAACCACGGTGTCAGACCACCATACAGGCTTGACGGCTTAACGATCATGACCACCAGTCGGACTAATGTTACGGCTAATATTTTACTACAAACTATAATACAACGTTTATTGACGGCTACGTGTTCGTAACGGGCTTGGTTGGAGAGATATAGGCTATTTATACACAACCATTATTCCACACATACTTAAGGTCTGTCTGTTTAGGCACCGTGAGCCAAGATGCTGGTATGGTCGTTCTTTCTTTGACTTTCTTCACTAAAATCCACACTACTGAGCTTTCTTTGGTCGTAGATTCATCTACCGCTCCCCCCTCGATAAATGCTACGTAGGTCCAGTCATAAGCCATGGCAACTACTTTTTTTCTCGCGAACAGGAGACAACACGGAAAATCTAAGATATGCATTTGGAAACGTATGCGAGAAAAAAAAGTTCCCATGACTTATGACTCGACCGTCGTATATCAACACCGAACGAGTAGGTCGTGCGATTAGGGGCGCGCAGTTACGAGTTTGCATTCGGGAGCTCTGTCGGCAGCCCTGAAGATGGTTTTCCGTGCTTTTACATTTTCACACCAGGCAATTTCGTCAATTAAAGCCAAGACCCTTCTCACTCTTACCCCTTTCTTATCCCATAAGACCTGCAACGTCAGGCCAATATTGTAAAAAATGCTCTATCAACGATTTAGAAAACCATATCAATGAACAGCTCAGACGGTAGAGCGCTTGCCTCCTAAGCTCAAGCTGGCGAGTTCGATCCCGGTTCAGATCGATGGTATTTGAAGGAGCTCAAATACGTCAGCCTCGTATCGGTAGATTTACTGGAATGTAAAACAACTCCTGCGGGACAAAATTCTGGCCCCTCGGTGTCTCTGGAAACTGTTAACATGTAGTGGGACGCGAAGCCAATAGTATTTAAAAGACCCTCATCAAAATCTGTTCGGTGATCCTTGAGATTAGCCCGCACAAACACAGACACACTCGCCGGGGACTTAATCTGTATGAATAAAACAAGGGTTTTGCTGTACTTTGGTCAGAATTTTCGAAGTTGGTATTTATATATCGGCCATGCCCACAAAAAGAAGAAAATGCATTTTTTTAAATTCTTGTCATGTCCGTCTGTCTATCTAAATGTATGTGCATGCTTCAACGGCTTAACGGGGAAGGAGGCACTACAATCTAGGCTATAAACAAGTTTATTCACGTTGAGTGAACATGTAGTCCACGGGAAGGTCTAAAAATTAATTCTCAAATATCTCCTTTAATACTGGTCCTGTCGATAAATAATACGCGACAGAAATGTAGAAAATAACATTTCCGATCTTATGCGGCTGTATAATGAAGAATTACGAAAACTATTTATGATTTTATAGCCTATGTTTAATTTCCTGTGTCCATCCGTTTTTCATGTTAATCATACCGAAGAATTCTGTGTAACAAAGTGAGGAGGAATTTCAAATTCTGATCTTTCATGTCTCATACATTAGTTTCGTAGTATAAAATTTACTGCTCTCAATACTTGGATGCACTGTCTGTCTCAAAGCGGGCTGTGGGCGGATGACTGCATGATGATGCGCAATCTAGGGGAGTTACTTCTCGGCGAATGGAACAGTCTCCTACTGAATATTGGCTGGGGAGTTAACTTTGCTTTTTATAATGCCATTCCTCTGGGCCATACATATTCTGTTAACTAGTGGCACTTGACACACTGGACCATTATAATGTGACATAGTTTACTCACTAAAGAGCCTGTCCTTTTACATGATCACAGTATTCATACTTCTACTCCAGCCGCGAATCATTACCTGAGCCACCTGCACTGCCGAACTGCTGAAGATAGGTGCGATAATTAGTTTTATAATGTGGTATATGTTTTAGATGCTTGCTCTGCTACAGAGATATTAATTTATGTTTTTTAATTATCAGATGTGGATTATGTTTTTCAACTATGGTCTTTGTGACATTGAGCAGTAGTTATAAGGTGTGCCAGTCTTCTCCCGTTATCATTTTAGTCTCCATATGATAATACTAGTGATACCCGTGTGTGTTTCAAGATACAAGTTCAACGATGGCGCTGAAACATGGACATTAAGGAAGGAAGAACAGAGAAGCATAGAGGCACTTGAGATGTGGATTTGGCGAAGAATTGAAGGTGTAAAGTGGGAAGATAAAATATCAAATGAGGAAGTTCTGAAGAGAGTGGGGGAAGTGAGGAGCATGCTGACCGTAATTCAAAATAGGAAGAAAAACTGGATAGGGCATAATCTAAGACACAACACTTTACTACGAGTAGCAATTGAAGGCATGATAAAAGGAAAACGAGGACGGGGAAGGAGACGATACCAGTTATAACACAGCATTAGAAAAAGAAAGGAAGATTATGCAGAAGTTAAGGAAAGGTCACAAGATCGAGAGATGTGGAGGTCACAGCCATGATTGGACCTGGCGGATGGCAGAACAACCTATGATGATGATGATGATGATGATGATGATTCGATCTAAAGTGACCTGACACCTACTCCAAACCAACTTCTAAAGGTTCCTCTGATATTCTGTCCATTTTAACATCGCTCAAAACCTGTCTACCAGGTGCCGGAACACCTCTGGGGGAAGATTTGATATTAAAATTAATGTATATTCGTAAGAAACTTTTCAGCCCATGAAAACTATTCATAATCGCTTTGGAAAAGTGTTTCTCACTGGGTGAAAAAATGTTTACCGATACTTCTTATGCAACTGTACCCTATTTTCGAGCTCGCTCCACAGCTCGCTCCCCTCCGTAAGTTTTCAGAATTTCCGATTTTTCTACGGATTCCGGTTTATATGTTCTGCGGTATCGAGTTTCAAGTTTCTAGGATGTCTGGAAATTCTTCACTAGTTCATATATTATTAACAAGGAAGTAATATGTTTTAGGGTTGACCCCGTCAATTCTACACATTATTGCTCTCCGATCTGCCGAAAGCATTAATTATAACGTATACGAGGCGTTTAGAGCGCACGGGATTCAAGTTCATTTTTGGTCATTTTGGAGATATTCCACTTTTATCTGAAGCTGCTTTCAGAGGATAAAGGAATCATGTCCATATATTGCAAATAATTTGTATATCAATCAATCAATCAATCAATCAATCAATCAATCAATCAATCAATCAATCAATCAATCAATCAATCAATCAATCAATCAATCAATCAATCAATCAATCAATCAATCAATCAATCAATCAATCAATCAATCAATCAATCAATCAATCAATCAATCAATCAATCAATCAATCAATCAATCAATCAATCAATCAATCAATCAATCAATCAATCAATCAATCAATCAATCAATCAATCAATCAATCAATCAATCAATCAATCACTGCTGATCTCCTTTTAGGACAGTCACCTTTTCTTAAGTAATTAGAAAGGATTTGGAAATTTATTGAGCCCCTCCCTTGGTAAATTATAGGATTGACAATACTGTTGAACATAGAGGGAAGCAGTGTTTTGTTGCTTTTTGGAGACGGAATGACTGGAAAAGGGGCAAGGATTGGGAAGGTAGCGGCCATGGCCTTAATTAAGGTACAGCCCTAGCATTCGCCTGATGTGGAAATGAGAAAACCACGGAAAACCATCTTCAGGGTTGCCGGCGGTGGGATTCGAACCCACTATCTCCCGAATGCAAGCTCACAGCTGCGTGACCCTAACTGCACGGTCAACTCGTTGGAGGGTCTGCCTGAGGCACGCGAATGTTAATTCATTTCTTAAAAGTTACAAAATTAATTGGAGATCAAACCAAATGTGTAGTGTTTCGTGACTGGTGATATCATGATCACATGCACGAGATCACCAGTTTCATGTGGAATGCAAACGAATGGAACGTGACTTTTCATTCTTAAACACACATGTGCGTTGATCTGGCATACTGTGTCCATACTAACACAGACCAAGGATGTAAATTAGTACATTAATATAACACAGACCTGTACAAACTCATTTTACTCATCAATAAAATGTACTCGAATCATAGTGAGCAGAGACAAAATTTCTTACGCATGCCAAGAATAAATTTACTAAACGCCAAAGCAAGGTCAATCTTTGCAGAATGAAGTTTTCGAATATATGATACATTCTAATAATTGGACAGAGTTTATGAGCATTTGCTCTACAGAATGGTGGTCGGACGCGCACATTCGACTTCCGGGTATTAATTTCTAACGTAGTGAAGTGAGATAAACAAGAACTGTGTTCGTCCGCAGACTTGTCTTGGCAGCCCGTTTAACAAACTTTATACGGATTGTTGTGTGGAGGGAGGCAAGGGGTTGCTGATTCTTAACTCTACTGCACTGCGTCTTATTGGCCTGTCCATCCCCCACCCTGTTGACACCCCAGTCACATGAATTCTGAAACATATTCGATACTCCTGGTTCGATACTCGTCGTGCATCCGTCTCAGCGATGAAAAGAGTCAATTCTTGTTCCAAGTTGACTTCAGTCAGCCTCAAGCAGGGATAATTTTGTTTGTGTCATAATTACCATCAGATTTCGTCAAGCTGAATATTTTATACGACAGAGCGTTGACTTTCTGAGAACAAGTTGGCAGATTCGATGCCCACTTAGTCGGATGGCTTTTCAAGGTCTTGGAATACATGGACATTGTGTCCATAGAGATATCACCACGTAACGCAACTCCTGCAGGACAAACTTTTCTGCACCCCATCGCCTCCGAAATTCGTGCTACTAGTTAGTGGGGCGTGAAATGAAATAATAATAATAATAATAATAATAATAATAATAATAATAATAATAATAATAATAATAATAATTGTACCGGGCGTACACTTTTCCGGCCAGTTAAACTGTGCGCCTTCTATAAGGCCATCGAGGTAATCTAGCCTGAACTGATGTTATGCAAGATACTTGTGTTTTCAACCGTTAGATGCCTCCATCATCCGTTTAATTGCTCCCCCTAGCGGGTCGAACTATAATTAATTTATTAAGAAATGCTTATTGTCACAGTTGGATAACCTTTTTGAGGACTGTTTTATTCATGTATCAAGGTTGTCAACACTTCTGCTGCTTCCTTCTCCAATATCAATCAACCTATCAGAATTTTGTAAATATTTTCCCTAGTCAATCAAAATCGGGGCTGTGTACAAGAATTCAGCCCATCAGTAAAGATTTCTGGAATCTTCCCCTCAAAAATACTATAAAAGCTGGGCGCTTTAGGGCCGTATTGTCATCATCTTGTTCCAGTTATTCGAGCATGGCGTGTTCTAAGGGGGTAGGCGGCGCACAGTGGGTAATTTCTAGCATCCAGCCGGCCAAAAATAATATTTTCAACCCTCGTCTTTGGTGCGCATTTTCTGTGAGTCGTGTTTGTAAGACTCTTGGGTACAGCAATTAAGTATTGAAAAGTCACGTTGTCTGATTATCTAATCTCACCGAAGGCCTAAAGTGTCTCTCCTCCGTTAGGGCATCATATTCTGGCGAGGCGAGCGCGGAGTTGTTATTATGTGAGCGCTCAGTAAAGACATGAGAACTAAATATTTCTTTAGTTTGCAATGTGGTTATATTAGACGAAGGTATGCATTTTTAGATAGTATGTAGTATTTTCTGAAAATTACTATATTGTTGTCCGAAACATGCACTTAAAATTCAGGTACACGGTGTCCAAGCGCAATCTAATTTTACAAATTTGAGCTGACTTTCAAAATGGATTGCCTTTGATTTCCGCAACGAAAGTCTTTTGGAGGAGTTACCCATACTTTAGTAAATAGAAAACTGCGACTTTTTGCTGCGACCAGGCGCGACCATAGGAGTAATTAACTTTTTTCAGAAGCCATGTACTCTGTAACCCGGAGGTTGGTTTTCGAGCTGTTCAGGAACAGCAGGTAATGTAAGCGGAACGATGATATTGCGAATGTTGTAAGTGAACATTTAGGCTGTGAGGATTGTTCCGAGGATATATCCAAAATAGAAAATTTTTCGTGTGGGTATGCCATTGATAAAGTGACATTTGGCATGTACGCAAAGGCAAATATACAATTGTACTTACAAAAAGTACAAATCGTACTACATGCCTGTAACTTTGCAGAACCTCTTGGGTCATGGCACTGTATTATACCTATTGGGCACCTCTCTGAGGAAGCCCAGGAGATCAGGAATAAAGATAATAGGAAACCTTCCAGAAAGACACAAATACTGACGTTTTCCATAGGCTGCATATATCATCGGATCCTTATATTACCAGCTTAGGGAAATCAAGGAGGAGGAAGTTGATTCCGCTTTCACGAGAAGTGCTCAACTTACTGTCTGAGCCTCCTGTATCTGGTTCTGCCGAAGGAGATAATGAAAGTGATGATAGCGATTGTTTGGCAAGTACATGTATTCCTGTATCTGTTTTTAAACATTCTAAACATCATGTCCCACTATTAACATCTATTTAATTTCTTAAAGCTATAACGAAAAATGATTAAAATTACAAAGATTATCAATTCTATTCCTGGCGTAGTAATTTGTTCTTTGTACTTGATTGACCACGCAGTTAATTATCACCAATAATAGCAGTTGCATACTAAGTTTTATGTAAATCGGTCAATTAGTTTCCGAGATACGATTTTTGGCCGACTAGATTCCTGAAATTACGCACTGTGCGGCTTTCGGAAGGCCCAGCAAAGCAACGTAATGGCAGAATTACTGTAACATGTGATAGCTCCTGCAGACAGCTTGAGGGGAAATGTAAACTTGTGATTTCTAAAATTCTAAATCTGGTGGTTTAAATATAGATTTTTTTGGCCAGTCTAAGGACTCTGTTCTATTCCCTACTGGGAAATATGTAATGTAAGGGAACAAAGAGTGATTATACTCTGCTGACTTTGTATAGGATGGCTAACGTTTCTGAACCTCTAAAATTTTTAACACTCTTTTGGTATTTAATGTTTCTCATTTAGTCACCCCGGTGTAGAATAGGCTTAGCCTCTGTATCATTGAGCCATAAGCCCACTTAGGGTTTTAAGTTTTTCTAGAAGGAGTGCATGTGTTTCGCCGTCAAAAGTCAGACTTCTTCTGCCGGGTTTGAAGACGCATTCTTGGGATTATAAGGCCGCCTGTATACCATTGGTCAACGCCAAGTGTGACGTGTCGTGATTCGCGAGCCGACAAGACAATTGTTTGATAAACTGAAATAGAATCGCTGTGATTTAGCTCACAAGAGCTAGTGACAGTATGCATTTACAAATAATATCTAACGCGTACGCGAATTGTGTAATTAACGTGTGCGAGTCGTTTAAAATATAACCGTTGACAAGGACTGATTGCAACCGGGCCAAGTCCCTTAATATAGTGCCGCAAGGATCGGACACATATCTGTGCGGAGGATACAGTCAAATAATAGCCAGTACTAAGGTTGCGATCGTGCATTAGACACGCAAAGCGGAGAAGTAGATTGTTGTAATTTAACAGTTCCAGATACGACCGACATCAGGGAGACAGCAACAATGAAGTATCCAGGAGTCGACAAGAGGACCCTCATCCCTATGATGTGTACCGTAGTCATGGGATAAGCACGCATGCCACACCGGTTATGTGATTCGCCGTTCATGGAAAGGTTGCTGCCAAGTTAAGTCCTTTTGTTCTATAAGCATGTGAAGTGATATCTAGATGCACTAGTGTAGGGCCGATCTAAACAAGTAAATTTATCTTTAAATGTAAACCAGAGTGGCATTTGTTTTGCTAATTTTAGTGAATTTAAATACGTTCAGGGCTGCTTGCATGCAAGTCTCCGAGCTAAGTGTTGTATATATTTAGATGATAATAAGGGAGAGAATAGGTTAGATATAGGTGTGTGTTATAGTTATTTGTATTTTATTCCAGTGTGTGTTGATTTTAGATAGAGCTGTATGGGCAGATTCTTCATAAAAACCTAATGGGCTGTACGCCATCAGCGTCGTAATGTTAATGAGGACTAGGCTGCAGACAGTCTATGTTAGGATGTTTCATTGCATGACGCATGAATTTCATCTGTGAGAAGACGCAACGAGTAGACCTTTCAACGTCTAAAGTAGAATAGGATCTTTAAGTGTGGTGGTAGGCAAATTCATGAATATACCGGTCGTCGGAGTATTATTTATATATGAGGCCAGAGAATTGCCTATGGATATTTACGGGGCTGAGATGACAAGAAATAGGCAATGAAAGCCACTATGTTAGATTTGGAGCTATGATATTGATGAGTTAATAAGCGAGCCTACCTTATGGGAGATTATGTAAGGCTGTGGGCTGTATTTTACTGGTCAGAACTGCGTGCCATTCTGAAGCACTGAGAATGTTGGCCAGGGCCGACGTGTTATTGTTCCTCCCGGGTAAAAGCCTCATTGACTCAGCTGTACGCTGAGGGCAGAAAGAAGTGAAAGTTGTTACAAATGATCCCCCAATCTTCGTGAATTTCCTGTCCACAGAGCCCAGTTAGTTGATGTGTTGCCAACCAGCTAATTTCCCTGGCATGTCAAATGCTACTGCTATGTGCTGTGTCTATATGTGAGATATGCGATACCCGTGCCCGGATATGTTTGTTTCTTGACCCGACACCTCTATCAACTTCAGTGTTTACAATATGTGCGCTTTATTTTGCAGGTGTGGTTAATTTATTTAGCTTGTGATTTGTATTGTTGTGTCTAGTGTATTTTGTTGTGATGTTGTCTTTTGTTTGGTAACGGGGAGACATAGCCCGATGGCTATTTTGGGAAAAAAGTTCTGACCTTATGCGTGATCATGGGTTCGGACCTATATAATTAGAATATGTGATTATTTTGGAAGGGTAATTCAGACGCAGTCCTGGACAAGTGTTTTTTATATATTTGTGTCCGAGCGATCAAAGTGTATATACAGGGTGAAGCGTAATTCGCGCACTCGGGCGTCGCAGCGCGACTCCTCACATGCCAGCAATAAAAAATGTCTTACAAATTTTCGTCTTGCGAGTATATCCGGTAGAAAACGGACGTTGAAGAGTAGCAATCTGGCAACACTGTAACCATATGTAGGGTACCTACCGCTGTCAGCACGTTCTTGTCGTGCTGTACAGTTGGTGCAGTGGTTAGAGTTTTTGGTTGGCATGCAGGAGGTCGATGGTTCGATCCTGGGTTGAGGCACATTTTTATTTGCTAATTTCCATCTGACGTTACCTACTGTAATACAGTAAGACACCGTTTCTGAGGTCACATGCATCCTACATTGACAACATTTTGTAACGCTGAAACAACAAATACCTGGTTAGACTAATAAGAAATAGACAGCTGAAACAAACAGGTTTCGCATCTAGTAGATGAAGTGGTGCGAATAAATTCACGCCCACGACGTGGGAAGGGCGCCTTTCAAAGCTGACCAATGAAAACGACTGTTCGTCCATTTCTAGGATCGTAGTATGTAAGTGCAAATGGTTTCTAGAGGACCCACTGCAATCGCTGTTGACGATTAAGATGTCAGATACCATACCACCTGGACTACATTTACGAAATAAAAAACAAACGCCTCAACCCAGGATCGACCACTCGACCTCCTGCATGCTAACCCAAAACTCTATCCACTGCACCAACTGTACAGTACGATTAACTTCTGCTGACAGAGGTAGTTACCCCTACATGTCGTTACGGTGTTGCCAGATTGCTACTCTTCAACGTCGTTTTTCTGCCGGATATACTCGCAAGACGAAAATTTGTAAGAGACATTTTTTTTATTGCTGCCATGTGAGGAGTCGCGCTGCGACGCCCGAGTGCGCGAATTACGCTTCACCCTGTATGTAATTTAGGCCAATTACTAGTGTATCGGGTATTACTATCGCATATCGTGAACGGTTATAAATTGAGCCCTCGGGCAAAGAACTAGGGACTTAACGAGGCAAGCAAAATTAAATAAAATGTCATTCAAACATATTCCATGCAAAAAATACCATTTTAATTTCTCGGGTTCGTTACCCGTTTTTATTTGTAAACGTTTTGTTTAATAATGTTAATAAAATTCATGTATATGTGCGTGTCATTTTCCAGTGCACAAAAAAGGCAGCATGAAGAACATCAACAACTACAGAGGAATATCTTTGCTACCCGTGACTTACAAAATTCTATCACTTGCCATCCTGGAGCGTTTGGAAGCACAAGTCGAACATCAAATAGGTGAATACCAAGGACGGTTCAGAAAAGGTCGCTTGACAGCTGAACAGATCCAAAATCTCAAAACGATCATCAGATATTGTACACTAAGGTCCAAGCAGTATGTGTCTGTCTTTGTGGACTTCAAGAAAGAGTACGACTCCATTGACCGGGAAGTCCTTCTAAACATCGTAAATGAATTTGGAGTTGATTTGAAACTGCTGGCATTAATTAGAGCCACCCTGACCGATACAAAATCCAAGGTGAAGTTCCACGGATGTCTCTCGCATTCCTTTGACATCAAAACAGGAGTCCGACAATGTGATGGGCTATCCCCGATACTCTTCAACTGTGTTCTTGAAAAGATCATCAGATCCTGGCGGGTGAGATTACAGGAAACCAACTACAGTCCATTAAGAATAGGAACCAAATCCAAGGGGATCGCAACAGACTGCTTAGCATTTGCCGATGATATTGCTGTTCTCTCAAACGACATAGAAACCGCTAGAGCTCAAGTTGAAATTTTAAATTTGAAATTGCCGAACAAACTGGTCTCACAGATATCGTTTGAGAAAACAGAAGTAATGACTAACATCAAAGAGGCTCCACCAAAACTCCATACAAAATACGGGGACATCACCCGAGTAGACAAATTCAAATACCTGGGTGAGATCGTGAAAAATGGTCTGGACAAAGAAGCACTTCAGGAGCGAGTACGCAAACTGGAAATAGCCTACCAAACATCCCGCACAATCTACAACAAAAAATGCCTTTCCCAAAACACCAAGATACGTCACTATGAAACAGTTCTGAAGCCAGTAGTTCTATATGCAGCCGAAACCGTGTATCTAAATGCCAACAAAGGACTCCTTGAAGAACTGGAGAAAAAGAACGCAAAATTGTGAGAGGAATCTTGGGACCAAAGTACAGAAATGGGATCCATCAAAAAAGATCCAACGAGGAAGTCTACAGCAAAATAGAGAAAATTACCGACACAATCAGAAAAAATTTTTTTTTGCTAGTTGCTTTATGTGGCACCGACACAGATAGGTCTTATGGCGACGATGGGACAGGGAAGGGCTAGGAGTGGGAAGGAAGCGGCCGTGGCCTTACTTAAGGTACAGCCCCAGCATTTGCCTGGTGTGAAAATGGGAAACCACGGAAAACCATCTTCAGGACTGCCGACAGTGGGATTCGAACCTACTATCTCCCGAATACTCGATACTGGCCGCACTTAAGCGACTGCAGCTATCGAGCTCGGTCAATTAGAAAAAGACGTGCACAATTTTACGGCCATCTGAAAGGAACGGACGGAAGAAAGTTAACTAAAATCTTTCACTTTTTTTATTTAAACCCCAAAACCACAATTCCCTGGTTTAGAAATACCAAAGAAGTCCTGCAAATGCTACATATCTCAGCTGAAGACGCCCTTAACAGAGATCTCTTCCGCAAGAAAATATTGACGAACGGGCTAAACCGAGACGAGCAACTCAGAGAAGACACGGTGCCCCTTGGAGAGAGGAGCGTAAGCAGGCCCACTCACAAAGAATGAGGGAAATTTGGGCTCTAAAGAAGGCCAAGTTCAGTGTCAAATGCAACAAGACTTAACGTGGTCCTTGATGGCCCCAGCGAATTATATATATAAATAAAAAATAAATAATAAATAAATAAATTAAATAAATAGAAATACCAGTAAAGAAATGTAATCACATATAAAGGCTTTTTGCGGATGTTATACTATATAGAGTAAAAAATAAATTACAGGATTGTGTCCAACTGCTAAAATATCTCGACAATGTAGTGAGATGGACAGCGGAAAATGGTATGATGGTAAATGGGGTGAAACGTAAGGATGTAAGTTTTACCAAGAGGGAAAGTCAGCTCAGTTTTAATTACTGTGCTGATGTGGTAGAAGTACCTCATTAGGATCGATATGAATACCTAAGTGTTCATATAAGCAAAGATCTCCATATGGTTATGAGTATATTTAGGGGTTGTAGTAAAGATTTATAGGAGAGGGAAGGGCCAAATTAGATTATGGTTCAAGTGTATGGAATCCTCACCAGGATTAAGTTACTTGATTCCAGAAATGGAAGAAATACAAGCAAACACAGCACGATTTGCTACGAGCACTTTCTGAAAAAATAGGAGTGTTACAAAATGTTGCAAACTTTATGCTGGGAAGACTTGGGAGAAAGGAGGCAAGCTGCTCGGCTAAGCGGGGTGTCCTCGAGCTGTCAGCGGTGAGATAGCATGGAATAACGTAATTAGACGAATAAATAAGCTTGAATGGAGCTATGAAAGGTAGAAGAAATAATTATATGAAGGTAAAGTTGGAATTCAAAAGGATAAATTGGGGCAAACATAAATTTATAGAAAGAAATAGATATTAGGGATTAGAATAATTTACCAAGAAGAGATCTTGCATAAATTTCCAAATTCTTTGAAATCATTCAAGAAAAGACTAGGTAAGCAATTGTTACGGGAATATGGCACGTGGGCGACAGTCCTAAATGCAGATCAATGATGATTGTTTGCAAATGACCACGAAATAAGAAGAAGTTGCTTTCCGTCGCACCGACGTCTTATGGCGACGATGGAATAGGAAAGGGCTAGGAATGGGAAGAAAGCGGCCGTAGCCTTAATTAAGGCGCAGCCCCAGCATTTGCCTGGTGTGAAGATGGGAAACAAGGGCTGCTGACAGTGGGGTTCGAACCCACTATCACCCGAATGCAAGCTCAAAGCTGCGCACCCCTAACCGCACGGCCAACTCCTTCGGTAGAAAAAGATGGTCGTTTGTTGTTTAAGTTCAGGTATTTCACTCATTGACTACACTAAAATGGAACGTAAGAAATATGCACGCAGGCAACCTAAATATTACTACGCCAGACGGTCTGAAAATTGACTGATGTCGTCGTTGGCTTCTCAGCATTGCGGCCGCAGTTGGAATCCCGCCCGATGTGTGAGGGATTTCTGATATGACAAGTCAAATCCTAGTGGTTCAGAGTCCATCAACAGTTATGTTTGAACAAAAAGCTTTCTTTCTTTCAATATGCCTGATGATATCTAGGCGAGGTCATATGATTAGGATATTTTATCTTTACCACCACCATCACCACCACTCTTACCACCCGATTTTGTGACCTTCAATAATATAAAGTAAATTATAGGGTAGAACGTATGGATTAGTGAATACTCGAGCAGAGAATACGGCTTCACCGTCCAGTAAAGTTATCCTTACTAACTTTATGTAGGCCTACATGGGAATACGCTCTGGAACTGCTGGGCAACTATCACAGTAGGTGTAAATCTCTGGAGTAAACTCGCTCTGGAATGAATGTAAGAAAGTTCCCAAGTAACTTGTAATCTCTGGAGGGGAGTGAGCACTCAGTCATGCGAGCCGAGACGAATTCTCTTGATGTTTCACTAACCATAGTTCGTTTTTCAATTAAACCTATAGCGGGAATTTTACGCCTGTGGTTGCTGTACCACACTTTACACACTTTCAGAACTTCCGCTGGGAGTGCGGACCTGAACCCAATCGAGCACATATGGAGTGAATTTGAAGCAAGAGTGAGAAAACACTTTTTTTTTTTTTTGCTAGTTGCTTTACGTCGCACCGGCACAGATAGGTCTTATGGCGACGATGGGACAGGGAAGGGCTAGGAGTGGGAAGGAAGCGGCCGTGGCCTTAATTAAGGTACAGCCCCAGCATTTTCCTGGTGTGAAAATGGAAACCACGGAAAACCATCTTCAGGGCTGCCGACAGTGGGGTTCGAACCTACTATCTCCCGAATACTGGATACTGGCCGCACTTACGTGACTGCAACTATCGATCTCGGTGAGAAAACACTAAATTCATAGTAAGATAGCTTTGAAAGAATGTCTGTAACGGGAATGGCAAAGTATAAAGTCAGAGACTACAAGAAGATTGGTCCATTCCGTGTCAAAGAGGTTGAGAGAGGTGATACATAGGTGTGATAAGCATACGAAGTTATGGTTTTATTGTAAGTTATATTTTCAGTCAGTGTATGAATATTTATTTCGCAGTGCAAAATAGCGCTTAGCAGTATGTTTCTGTATTATATTTTGTAAATGCTTGTTTTTCTACCTGTGAAGCTATAGTTGTGAATGAACAACGTGTACAGTATGTTACAAATCCAATGACCATTTTTGTTTTCATAGCGGCAAAAATAAAGTTTACTTCTCTACACTGCAGTGCCTATGAATACTTATTTCCATGCCTGTATGTATCCACACTGACAAGTACAGCGATTGCGGTTCTTGGAGTGCTCGGTTGAGGATTACACTGTCAACTTTGTACACTGACGTCATGAGGAGAATTAATCCCAAGAATATTGTCAAAATACTAGAGACATATGTTATGTAACATAATAAACCGGAATTATAATGGAGGTTACATAGTAATACATCACGATACGCTGAATAGATATACTGATTTTGAAAGAGACGAAGAGCCTGCACATGAAAGTGGCTGTTAAAACAGTACAAGACTTTCAGCTCGAGAGAAACAGGAACTGTCGAATCAAAATGAGTACAAACCATCTCCACCCAGAAGTACATACCCAGTGTATTAGAAGATATTAACGACAGCATACTGGAGACTGTTATAATCGTGTCTGAACTCCTTTAGGAAACTAATAAGTGCATAAGAAGTAAATGGCATTTCAAGTTAATTTTGCATTACGTGACTAACACATAATGAGGAACAGCTCACTTCAAACGAAATATGCTGTCACAATAACTGACTTTAAAAGGGCATGTCATAGTTTGATAGATCAATGGCGGATTGATCTACAGTTCACTGTTGTCATCTGCAAATGTGGACACCGGAAACATACAAACGCATTGACGTTGAATATTTCAAAGTTTTGATAAATTTTATGGACAATACAAGGCTGAATATGGCATTTTATCCATGCATATTGCTATATTCGTCGCACGTAAGGGCACAGAAGATAACAATATACATCAGAAGACATAAACGTTTGTGGAGGAAGTGGACAGATTTATAACAGAGAGAAGTGTGAACAAAGGACATGTTTATAACAGCGAAATTAAAATCCACACCATTTCTTTGAAATCATTTAGGAAAAGGCTAGGAAAACAACAGATAGGGAATCTGCCACCTGGGCGACTGCCCTAAATGCATATCAGGATTGATTGATTGATTGATTGATTGATTGATTGATTGATTGGTCAGGAATGAATGAATGAATGAATGAATAAATGAAGTCCCCATCTAGCGGCGACGATAGGAACTATGCCGGCAGCCGAAGCCTGTCTCACTCCTCTGGGGCAATGATTAATGACTGACAGATGAAATGATATTGGAGAGTGTTGTTGGAATGAAAGATGACAAGGAAACCGGAGTACAATGATTCCACGCTTATGGACTTAACCGCCTACATATTTTCCCAAGATGAAAATCCACAGCCTGTTCCCAGTCATTCGACCGGGTCAGGAATGGAATGAATGAACCCCCATCTAGCGGCGAGGATAGGAATTTTGCCGGCTGCCGAAGCCTGTCGCACTCCTCTGAGGCAATGATTATTGAAGGACAGATGAAATGAAATGATATTGGAGAGTTTCGATGGAATGAAAGACGACAGGGAAAACAGGAGTACCCTGAGAAAAACCTGTCCCACCTCAGCTTTCTCCAGCACAAATCTCACATGGAGTGACCGGGATTTGAACTACAGAACCCAGCTGTGAGAGGCCACCGCGCTGCTGCCTGAATCATGGAGACTCATAAAAGGTACAAAATGTTTGCAGATGAAAGAACAATGTGTATGGACAGATTTTTTTCGAGATTAATATTTTCATTAAGCGTGACGCACTTAGTACAATATTATGAACTAGTCTACACAATGCTTTCACCTGCTACGTGAGTGAGAGGGGGTCGTCCACCAGCCCAGCAAATGTGCGCACACTACAATATTGTACAAAGTGTTGTACCGACCTCTACTGCGCGATGCAACTGGGAGGCATAAATATTGGAAATGCTGATCGTCGCGCTCTTCATGGAGCAACGTTAATAGGAAGAATTCCATTATATTACTATGGCTGGAGTAGAGTGGTCCTGAAATTCAATTTCGCAACTTATTTCTGTATCCCGCAGCCACGCTGGCCTCTCCAGCCAGTATTTTAACAAGCACGTTCGGAACCGCGAAGATAAAATGCAATTCTTGCCGATATAGTGAGCCAATTAGAGCGGTGAATAAGGTGAGGCCTCTAAAAAAAAAGGCAGATAGACATTCACAGAGCCACACAGCCTGTAGCAACTGCATAATAACAAGTTTTCTGAATCTATGTAAATTATATCGTAAAGCTGTAAAATAAATATTGACATTGTTTGTATCTTCATTTTCTTACTTTTATTGTACGAAGCAAAACCTGCTTTTCCATCCACTGTTCATTCTTCTTCCTACAGTTCATCCCGCCTTAGTGCACTGTAAATTCCATTCTTGTCGATCGGTAGCGGTTTCAATGCTTTTTTTCTTTTACCATTTGTTTTATGTGGCGCCGACATAGATTTTAAGACGGCGATGGAATAGGAAATTATTATTATTATTATTATTATTATTATTATTATTATTATTATTCACAACTTTGCTTTACGTCGCACCGACACAGATAGGTCTTATAGTGACGGTGGCGAAGGGCTAGGAATGGGAAGGAAGCGGCCGTGGCCTCTAATAAGGTACAGTTCCAGCACTAGCCTGGTGTGAAAATGGAAAACCACGGAAAATCATCTTCAAAATGGCGACTGTAGGTTTTTGAATCTACTATCCCCAGAACGCAAGATGATACCTACGAGACCCAAGCCACACGCCCATTTGCTCAGTGAAATAGGAAAAGGCTAGGACTAAAAAAGAAGTGACTTTGGTCTTAGTTAACCCGGAAATGTCCTGGAGTAAAAATGGGAAAACACGGAGAACCAGCTTCAGGGCTACCGATAGCGGGCCTCGAACCCACTCTCTCACAGCTCACATCTACATGACCCAAACCCTATGTAAGTCTATTTGTAATTATTCCGAACTCACGGCTTGACTGATGGGCCTATAGTTCTCAATATTTATACAGTCACCTTTCTTGAAGAGCAGGATGACCTGCGTTCTGTCATGAGAAAGCATGTTGCGTATGTTTAGGAATAAACAGGCGCAGCTGATACACCTGGTATATCAGTAAAGACAATGGAAATCCACAGCCTGTTTCCAGTGATTTGACCGGGTCGGGAATGAAAGAATGAATCCCCCTTCTAGCGGCGAGGATGGGAATTGTGCCGGCTGCCGAGACCTGTCGCACTCCTCTGGGACAATGATTAATGCAATGAAATGATATTGGAGAGTGTTGCTGGAATGAAAGATGACAGGGACAACCGGAGTACACGGAGAGAAACCTGTGCCGCCTCCGCTTCGTCCAGCACAAATCTCACACGGAGTGACGTGGATTTGAACCACGGAACCCAGCGGTGAGAGGCCGGTGCGCTGCCGCCTGAGCCACGGAGGCTCCAGTAAAAATAATAATGTAGTTAATATTAGACATGAAATAGTAAACTATAGACGAATCATCTCACTTTGTCATTGGCTCATGCCGGGAACAAGACGAGGGCTACCACTAGACTTAGGTTACCCCTTTTCGACGGTTGGTTTAGTGAACGTCAAGCCTTAAGCGTTTTGAGCTGCAGACAATAGCCAATGGAGAAGCCTGTATGTTGTCAAAGCTGCTGCCCTGGCCTCTGCTAATGTCAATACTCAACTCCATAGCTAAATGTTTAGCGTGCTGGCCTTTGGTCACAGGGGCCCCGGGTTCGATTCCCGGCAGAGTCGGAAATTTTAACCATAATTGGTTAATTTCGCTGACACGGGGCTGTGTGGATGTTGTCGTCTTCATCATCATTTCATCCTCATCATGGCGCGCAGGTCGCCTATGGGTGTCAACACTAAAGACCTGCACCAGGCGAGGCGAATTTGTCCTCGGACACTCCCGGCACTAAAAGCCATACGCCATTTCATTTCAGTGGAGATGGTCGCCTGAGGTTTGATAAATTAAAGTCCGGCTTTGTGGCTAAATGGATAGAATGCTTGCCTTTGGTCCGATGGCCCCGGTTCAATACTCAGAATCAACTCCCTCGTACTGGTAACTTCCCTGGCTGGGGGACTGGGTATTTATGACGTCTTCGCCATTCATTTTATCCACATTAGGTCACCACTAAGCCTATACAGATACCATGCACCATTATTATTATTATTATTATTATTATTATTATTATTATTATTATTATTATTATTATTAAATAAAAATGTTGAATTTTACAGCGGTCGTACTCATCATTCTCTGGATTATTAGCTTCTTCGGGAGATCAGTGGCGATGTCCGATCCATGATCACGGGTTCGATTCCAACCAACAAAAGAGAACACGAAACCCGAAAAATGGTATTTAATTTTAGCAGATATATCTATAAAAAGAAAACTATATTACTCCTATAACAGAAGCCCTGAAGTGTCTTCCTACAAGGATGCAGAAGTGAACGGAAGTGAAATATCAGCACTCTGTTTGTCTGTTTTGTACTGTATATAGTTGAGTCAGAATTATGAGGTGAAGAAATATATACTACGGTATTTAAAGAAAGGAAATATATGACTAAGTTTTGATTCCAGGTTATGGAACTATGTTACTGAGACATTATTCTGACGTATTTAATTCATGTTCATAAAGAAATACTAAATTGCTGCAATAGCAAGAAGATGCGCATTTAATTAATTCTGAAGTATGCAACTTTAAGTTCCTTCTGTTGCAAAAATTGGCTACATATCGAAGATTCTACCAAGCGCCGAATATTTTAGGACGTTCTGGATGTAGTAAGTTGAACAATTTGTGCATAGCATGTTGCGGGTGACAGCTTCATTAGCTGTTTCAACATGATCTATTAAACGGTCCTTTTCTGCTTTAAGGAAATAATATAATTAGGGAATATAATATGAAACGATCGGTCGAACGATTTGGCTCTGTCAGTTCATCGAGAAACTCTAACCACTTCCATCCTTTTTTTATTATACGAGAGATTTTTAATCAATATTTTTCTTGCTAATTACTCATTGTTAAATGAGATGTAGATGAGTTAATTCTGTATAATGTTTTCGGTTTTCTTAAGGTATGCGTCATAACATAATAAAAAAAAAGTAGCCGGTCACTACTGGAGAAAGTCTGTACTTACATTCTCTATCTCCTCCTCCGAAATAATTTTCTGTATATCCTTGATTCAGTCACTACAGTGCGCAGGTACAGACGTAACCAGAACGCTAAATCTAGCAATATGTTACACAACCAGCTGACGTTTTTCCCTTTCATTTACAAATGATGATGGTATGCCTTTGCTGACAGGACCTAGTGTTTACAGTGCATTTTGTATCCTGGAATGGGCTAGAACAAATCTGTTACTTTCATTATCCTGTCACATCCTTGGCTTTGTCAACATGAAAGTGACTGAAGTATGAGCGATGCAGGTAATGCCATTCCTTATGCAGCGAGTCTCTGTTATGAATGATGTGAAAATATCGCTCATAGTGTCCAGTGGTACGAACATTCCAGTGGGACTGGCAAACTGACACGTAGCAACAACAACAAGAACAACAAGAACGAGTTGTTGTTTTTTTTTTTTTTTTTTTTTTTTGGCATTTGGGTCGAAGCCCACTCAGCCAGTAAATTATGAATGGAAGGGATTCTTATAGGAACTTATGTTTTAATTTATTTATTGCTCGGAGACAGGAGAGATGGATTCGTCTTCTCAACATAAGGCCTATGAGGACATCCAGTGGTACGCGTGACTAGGCCGTGGATCAGAAGAAGGTAGGAGTGTTGTAGTGCTGATAGGTTAAATTCGATGCTAGGTGAAGGACTTAGATTCGCAGTCCAATGTCAGAAAGAAATGCATATAACTCAAAGTAAGCACATTGGTCATTTTCGTGGAGAATTGACGAAAGGATAGGGGGTAATTGGTATCCCAATGCCAATAAATTTTGAAGTAGGCAAATAGTGCGTACAAAGTGATGTGGACATCCAAAGAATATATGATTAAGATCGGCAACTGTATCAGCTAAACGTGAACAGAAGGGAGATCGTAGTACTTGGATTTTGTGCAGATGCTGAGGGAAACAACCATGATGAAACTTCATTCTTGCGATTGCTCTGATGAATTGACGCGAATAGGGAAGCTGATGGTGCCAAAGAACGTTTGGAATATCTGGATGGATAGGGGAATAGTGTTTTCCGCGTTGTTGGGAGGTATCATGCCACTCGTTGTTCCACGCCGTCAATTGCCGTCGACGAAGCAAGGAGGTGTAATCCGATGCTGGAACTGTCGTGTAGGTCTGTTGGCCTTCAGTGGCAGCAGATCGTGCTGCTTTGTCTGCTAGCTCATTGCCTGGAATTCCTACATGGGCTTTTACCCACACAAATGAAACTTTCTTCCCCTGTGTCTCAAGTGTTGGCTCAGTGTGAAAAGCAAGATGATTATACATACATACATACATACATACATACATACATACATACATACATAGGGAAAACCTTTGTAATTTCGTCATAATCTGGAATTTATTCAAATACCGTTAAATCGTGCGAATATTTACAAATTTGCAAGCTGTATTTCATTCTGACATTTCGGTCGTTAATATCTGTGGATGAAATATTAGTTTAACTTACCTGTTTTATGCAACTAACGCCTTTTGTTACAACTGACTGCTATTGGTTATTTCATGATATCGTTGATAATTCCGTGGTAGTACCTTCGCTATAATTTGGAAAATATATATCTTTATTGTATGTATTTATTGAGGGTGGGGATGCCAAGCTTCTTAACAAACGGCCCCTTTCAGGGTTTAATTTTGTTTTCATTTAGTGATGGTGGGGTGCAATTTGGAAAAGGCCGAAAGATTAATTAAACCAGGTCATAAGTGAGCCAAGGGCCACGATGTTTAAGCCGAGTGTTTGGCTTCTTGGTTCTTATGACCTGTTTGAGAGGAGAGATGCCCGGTACGGCTGACGGGGTTGATTTCTTTTTTTTTTTTTGCTATTTGCTTTACGTTGCACCGACACAGATATGTCTTATAGCGACGATGAGATAGGAAAGGCCTAGGAATTGGAAGGAAGCGGCCGTGGCTTTAATTAAGGTACAGCCCCGGCATTTGCCTGGTGTGAAAATGGGAAACCACAGAAAACCATCTTCAGGGCTGCCGACAGTGGGGCTCGAACCCACTCTCTCCCGATTACTGGATACTCGCCGCACTTAAGCGACTGCAGCTATCGAGCTCGGTGGGGTTGATTTATTAAAGAGATTAAAACAGCAGGCTGCAGTACCCATCTGATTTGCCACTGTGGATTTTGAAAGTTATTTATGATTTTGTATCGAAAGCACAACCATTTGTGCATAAAAATCCTGTTGCGTCTATGAGTGACTAATGTTCGTGTTGCGTTATTTTCCTCATTTCAGTTGTCCAAAAATCGGACATCCACAGTTATTGAGTGAAGTTATTTGCGAGTGTGCTATTCCTGTATTCTTAAATAACATAGTCACATAAATAACAGAGGTATCTGAAAGACCGAAATATGAGAACGCGAAACACTTAAACAGAAAAGTGTGAAATTATTTATTTTCTACAGTATTTACTACCTACCGTTAACATTATTTTGTACGGTTTTTCCGCTGCAGAGGGTTACGCTCAGGTGCATATGGCCCTGATGTTCACTCAGCCTACACCAATATTGAGTACCAGGTTAATTCCTGGGGGCAAAGGCGGCCGGGCGTAGAGCCAACCACTCTACCCCATCACGTGCCGAAGTTAACAATGGTGGAAGCCTTTACCTTCCACTCCTCCAAGGGCCTTCATGGCCTGTACGGAGGTGACTTTGGAGGGTTACGCTCTTCACTGAATTTGTTTATTAAGATGTAAGGTGTGATTCAAATATGTTTATCGAGTAATTGGCTATATATTTAAACAGAAATTTACAAAACACTTAACGTATGCTGTAATGAACAATCGTGTTTCAGTGCCAGCGAAGCAGCGCTCGGCGGTAAATATGGGAACTAGACTCATATCGCTCATATCGCTGTATTGGGAAGGCGTATTAGCGCAGCCATAGTAGAGGGCGATGGTTTAACACAGTCGTATATGGAACTTGCGAATCAAGACGTTAAGCGAGTGCTTTCTTAGATTAGATAGGCCTTAAAATTAAGTATATATAAGGCGTTGATTTGTGTATTAAGCTTGTAAAGATTAGTTTGGGTGCACATTGATAAATATAGAGGGCTCTGTGTTTAGTACCGAAAGAGTATTGCAAACATTCGTTCTTGTGTGCATGGAATTCAGACCACGCTGAAAAGTCTATGCACGCAAAGGTCGAGATTAAGCCTGATAATTGCTCACAAAATTAGCTCCGAATGTTCCGTAAACGAATGCAGTTGGAGATGGCAGAAATATAGCTGCTAAAATCCGTAATGTAAATACTAATAGCCAATTAGGTAGGAAGTACGAATAATTTAATTACGTTTATTCAAATATCAACAGGTTAAAAAATAGTTTCCTAATTTTCTGGCTTGGCCACAACGCTGAAAATAGAATCCGTGACGTGTGTACGTTACGTCGTTATCTCGTAAAAGTGGATGAAGATAGCATAACTTGCGATCACTGCCTGGGCGTACTCACAACAATCACTACTAATGCACCACTGAATATGCTGCTCGAGAAAACTGAAATGGACTGTATTCTGTAACGATAAACTTTGTTCTATTTTGATAATCAGTTTACTGAATCCACTGCTGGACGGCAGAAAGGTGACAGACAAACATCGTTATGCGAAACAGTAAAATTTTAAGCCACTGAACAGGAAAGTTTTGTCGCAATTACGAAAAGAAACCTACCGGTAAGTTAAGTGTTCGTAATATTAAATGCTCCTGCGTAGATATTGAAGCTGTTTGAAATATACTATGAGGTATTTTCATCTGTATTTTCCAGTCGCAATTATACGACCTGATTCGTATGAACACTTCTTGAATTACTGTGTGATACATTTATGTTTTCTTTATTAAATGTCATAGAAATATCCCTTCACTTTTCTACTCAATACGCAACATTTTATCTTTGTAATGTGTTTTTGTGTGCAAGTTATTTTCTAAATTCCAACTGGAATCGTGCAGAGGAATGGAGGGATAGACTGACATCTAGAGGCGCAATTTGAATTGCTGCTAATCTGCCACGGCCGACTGGATCCCTCGCTGCGCTCACAGCCGTGACTGTCAATTTATATGGTACTCGAAAAAACCGCGCATGCGCAGAGTTAGAAAATAAATAATATTACTAACTCTATGTACTTATCCCGTAGGCAGCTCTTGTAATTATGACTAGAGCCCGGATTTTTATGCATTAATAGGTTAGAATGCAAAGTTTCTGAAGCGAACAGCAAGTATAGTCTACCTTTACAACGGTTATGCTATGGGGATTGCATAAACATTAGGGGTACCGCGCATCAGAACTCCTAAAATGTATGGTACTTTTACTACAGTAAGGAAGAGCGGGTGGCCGACACTTGCTATTAACCAAATTTAGTTTGAAATCTAACCTGTTACGGCATGAAAATCCGGGCTTTAATAATGACAATAAATTGAGTGATGAAGTGGTACCTTAACACGACACTAGATGACTCACTATAAGCCACCGCAGTTAGCCTTATTTTACACAGCATATACCCGAAACACTAACATGGTTATTATTTTGAGTAGTAAAAGTGTCTTTCATGTCATAATGGTGGTATCTTGAGAAAGTACAATGTAACAATGAGACTATTTTCCCCTATTAAATCCTTTGTGAATTTCCTATTCTCGAGGGCACAATTGATTACCTAATCCTGTTTAATATATTCTAACGTGGTCGTGCTGTAATCCTGGTGTTCTGTGGCTGTAAGGGAGATTACCCAGATCTTTTTCAAACATTTAAGAGCTATTAATTCTTTGTAACTGGATGTACCAGAGACCAAGTCCGAGAAAATTGTTACTAACATTAAGCGTCGTCAATACTTAAAAATGAGAACAGACTAAACCATGAGATTAAAACACCAGAAATAAGTAAATATAACTTTAATGCACCTTCAAATGGAGCTCCTTGGCTGAAAGGTCAGCATCGCGACCATCGATTCAGAGGATCACGAGTTTTTCTTTTATTTATAGCAAGGTACACATACACACAGCACATCTATCAGCCACCAAATAAACACACAATATATTCTTCCAAATAGGGTTGGTGTCCGGAAGGAAGGAAGGAAGGAAGTAAGGAAGGAATAATATCGTTTTTACGTCCCACTAACTATCTTTGACGCCTTTCGGAAATGCCTAGGTGCCGGGATTTTTCACGCAGGAGTTCTCTTACGTGCCAGTAAATCTACCGACACGAGACTGACGTATCTGAGCCCCTTCAAGTACCACCGGACTGAGCCAGGATCGAACCTGCCAAGTTGGGGTCAGAAGGCCAGCGCCTAAACCGCCTGAGCCACACAGCCCGACTGCGCCAGGAAGGTACTGAACCAAGTAAACACGTGCGATATAGTTTACGTTAGGGTGGGGAAAGGCGATGGAAGTTGAAGAATGTACTTATAAAAACAAATTTGTACGAATTTTTATCCTTTAAATTGCTTCGGCTCAAATTTCGTCACTCTCAGTCTTTAGTGTAGCAAGGTGATGGACCCTTGACGTTCTCCATAGTCTGTAACTGTGACAGCACTCAACTTCATTCTTCAGCCACAGTCGAGCACTCAAAATGGAATGCAATTTCTGAATTTTCGTTTTGTTTTTGGTTTTCTATATTAAATTTACCTTACTGAAAACTCTTTCGACATGAGAGTTTAAATGCAGGAAGATAAGTATAGTAATTGCGATCTACGTTATTCCGACGAAAGGGTTTTACCGCATTTGCATCTCGGTATGATCCCATCGCAGAGCAAAATTTGATAGCATCTCTTAGTTCGACGCCTGTAATATGGTGGAGATGGACTATTGCTGAAATGGTACAGGGAACCTGGACTGACAAATGGAGCTGACTGCATTGAATAGACACCAGATTTTAGGCATGGAGTTAAATGTAATGAAAATGAAAATCCACAGCCTGTTTCCAGTCATTCGACCGGGTCAGGAATGGAGTGAATGAAGCCCCTATCTAGCGGCGAGGATAGAAATCGTGCCGGCTGCCGAAGCCTGTCGCACTCCTCTGGAGCAATGATTAATGAATGATAGATGAAATGAAATGTTAATGGAGAGTGTTGCTGGAATGAAATGTGACAGGGAGAACCGGAGTAGCCGGAGAAAAATGTCCTACCTCCGCTTTGTCCAGCACAAATCTCACATGGAGTGACCGGGATTTGAACCTCGGAACCCAGCGGTGATAAGCCGGCGCGTATCATAATAATGATAGTAATAATGTTATTTCTTTTTACGTTCCACTAACTATTCTTACGGTTTTTGGAGACGCCAAGGTGCCGAAACTTAGTCCCGCAGGAGTTCTTTCACGTGCCAGTAAATATACCGACACGAGGCTGATGTATTTTAACACCTTTAAATACCATCGGATTGAGCCAGGATCGAACCTGCCAAGTTCTGGTCAGAAAAGACCAGCACCTCAACCGTCTGAGTCACTCAGCCCGGCTTGAATGTGCGTTATTGGGCACCAGAAGAGATTCAAAAACTCTGGTGCCAAAAGCAGCAGATAGCAGCGCTGTTAACGTGCTTTCTTAGTTTAACTATCGCAACATCCTCTCTTTTCCTTTCCATAAAAACTCATCATATTCTAAAGGCTAAGCCTTGTCGCTGCAGCCACAGTTGTCTATCTTCAGCCAGTTTTTTCAACTCAGCGTATGTCTTGCACTTCATCCTCAGAAGCAGGTTCTTGAAGTAAGACGCTCTGGGTCGTCTTCCTCTTCTTCTAGCAATTTTTCCTTCAATGATATTACAAAGGAACTCCTCATGCCGCAGAATGTGACCAAAAAATTTTATTTTCCGTTTTTCAATTTCGGTTATCAGACTCCGTTCTTCTCTTATCTCTCTGAGGACTTCGGTATTGCTCTTCATTTCCGTCCAACTTATCCTCTATATTCTTCTCCAGATCCACATTTCAACTGCCTCTAGTTTTTTCTTTTCTTGCATTCCTAATGTCCAGCTTTCGCAGCCATACAGAAGCACGCTGCATACAAAAGTTTTTGCAAAGGCCTTCCGAGTTTGAATATCTATATGTTTGTTGGCCAGCAGATGCCTTTTATCTTGGAATGCTCTCTTTGCCATGGCTATCCTCTTCGTGACTTCTGATATGCTCCGATTATCACTCGTGATCAGGGTTCCTAGGTAGCAAAACTATTTCACTTCTTCTATTTTATCAGGGCCAATTTTTAAGTGAGTTACAGGTGTTTTCTTGTCTTTACATATTGTCATGGTTTTTGTTTTCCTTGTATTAATTTTGAGGTTCCATTTGCCTAATGTTTCTGCTAATATGTTGATAATTCTCTGCATACTTTTACCTGTTTCTTCTAGTATGGTAATATCATCAGCAGATCTTATAGAGTGTACTTGTTTGCCATTAATTTTGATCCCCGTTGTTTTCTCCTTCATGACTGCGATGGCTACTTCGACGAACATATTGAAGAGATAAGGAGACAGTGGACATCCTTGCCTAACTCCTCTTCTTATTTTGGCATTTTTCTTTGTCCCACTGATTTCTAAATCAGATTAGGCGTCTATCCTTCCAATCAATTCCTGCTTTTTTCATGGTAAGGAAAAGTTGTTCCCAGTCTACTCGATCAAAAGCTTTCTCTAAGTCGACAAAGGTCAAGTATACTTTCCTATTCTTCTCAATTCTTCTCTCCAGAATGAAACGTAATGCCAGAACTGCTTCCCTAGTACCCCTCCCTGATCGAAATCCAAACTGGTCATTATCGATATAGTGTTCTAACTTCCCTTTAGTTCTATTCTTGATGATGTTGAGCAGTATTTTTGAAGCATGAGACAGGAGAGTGACAGTTCGATAATCTGAACAGTCCGTGGCATTCCTCTTTTTTGATATTGCAACAGTTCTGGCTTTACTAAAGTCAGGTGGAACTATGCCATTCTCATAGCAATGGGACACCAGCTGAAAAAGGCAACGTTTCGTATCGTCACCCAAGTGTTTCAGAAGTTCTGCTGGAATGTTATCTGGACCGGAAGCTTTTATTTTCCTGGAGACTGAAGATGTGATTGAGGGACCCTTTCTGCGTTCGTCTATCTCGTGTTCTTTTTCAATGCAGCTGGTTGTATTATTTACATCGTTTCCTTGGTACAGGTCTTCAATGTATTCTTTCCAACGTTCACAGATTTCTTCGGTGTTGAACAGGAGATTTCCCATTTTATATGTGACTATGGAGCTTATGATTTTTGGTTTGTGTTGTAGGGTTCTGATACTGAAATATGCCTTTTCCACCTGTCCTCTGATCATGTCCTTTTCTATAATCTCGCTTGTCTCCTTCATCCAGTTCTCCTTTGCTTCGCGACACTTTGTTGTGATCTGATTTCTAATTTCTTTGTACCGTTCTTTATTCCCTACTCTATTCTCCTTATTCCTTGCGCGAATAAGGTTTATGATTTCATCAGTCATCCATGGCTTCCTCGGCTGTAACTGTCTTCTTCCCAGCACTTCCTCAGCAGCTTCAGTTATACCATTCCTTATTTCCTCCCATTTCGCACTGTCATGAAAAGTCTCTGCTAACTGATTAGTTTTCATTTTGTACGCCTTTTGTATGCCAGTGTTCTTTAAAGTTTGTGTTTTCCTTTTGTGCTGGGTCAATTTCATATTCTTGGTTAGCTTAATGTCACACTTGGCTAATACAAGATTGTGGTCGCTGTCCACATCAGGTCCTGGATAGCTGTGGCTGGATTTAATCTGGTTTCGATATCTCTGTCTGACTAATATATAATCAATCTGATATCGTGCATTATCTCCAGGTGCTTACCATGTGTATCTTCTTTGGACAGGTACTTCAAAGAATGTGTTTGTTATAACCATGTCATGCTGTTCACAAAATTCTAAAAGTCTCTGACCTCTTTTGTTAGTGTTCCCTAGTCTGAATTTACCAGCATATTTCAAGTTGCTATGTGAACCAACAGAGGCATTGAAATCGTCCATTATGACCACATTATCTTTATTTCCTATGAGTTCCAACAAGCTTTCAATTTGCTCGTAGACTGTCTCTACCTCTTCATCGGAACTGTTTGAAGTTGGGCAGTATACCTGAATGATCACTAGATCAACTGGAGTGGCTTTCACTTTGATCATCATCAATCTGTCACTTACATGATATGTGTTGATCACGTGACTGGACCATTTTCTTCGCCAGATAATAGCCACTCCATTCATTCCCGACTTTTCACTTCCACTGTAAATTATTCTAAATTCGTCTGAACAGAAGTCCCCGTTTCCTGACCACCTTGTTTCACATATTCCTAAAATATCAAGTGCTGTTTCTTGCATTGCGATTTTGATTTCTTCCAGTTTTCCTGTTCTTGGCAACGTTTTCACATTCCAAGTTCCTACATTGAATTCTTACGCACTTTTCTGCAAGGATTTCGTTGGATGACGACCTGAGAGGCCTTGCAGCCATCCCCTCTCCTGCCGGATCTTGGGTTCCGAAGCCCATGATCAGTATTTACAGTTTCGCTCAAGCTTCTATCCATGATTGCTAATCTTGGGATTTTGCTTGTGCAGTGGTTTCCCGTTGCCTTCTGCACATCAGGTTAACAGCCGCCCCTAACCTGGAGAACAAACGCTGCCCACAAGCCGCCCACTATGGGTCAGACGCTTCCAGTTATTAATTCCACTGGCATTTCCTCCACTGAGGGTTCATCGCCCTACTAAGAGGACTCCTCCGCCCGAAGCCGTTGGTCCCCTCAGTTGGCTGGGTTATTTCCCGCCGCCCAACACTCGGCGTTGAGACGCTGGCTGTACGGCCTACTCAATTACCGTAGCAGGATATACCTGGCCAGACAGATCCATAAAAAATAAAGACAACAAAAATAGTAACTAAACAGTTTAAAAATCATACATTGTAAGTGCGAAGCTGTACAGTTTCTATCTGATGGGAAATTGTTACATAAATTTCAACAATTGGCTTTACGTCGCACCGACACAGGTAGGTCTTACGGCGACGATGAGAGAGGAAACGCCTAAAAGTGGAAAGGAAGCGGCGTGGCCTTAATTAAGGTATAGCCCCAGCATTTGCCTGGTGTGAAAATGGGAAACCACGGAAGAAACATCTTCAGGGCTCCCGACAGTGGGGTTCGAGCCCACTATCTCCCGGAAGCAAGCTCACAGCTGCGCGCCCCTAACCGCACGGCCAACTCGCCCGGTGTTATATGAATTTGGATTACTTTATTTTCGTATTATAACTGAGGTGAACTAATCGTTATACACTACACTATGAAATCTGTAGTTGAGTAAGCAAGTAGGGAACAAGGATTACTCCGGAGTCTCGACGAGCAGAACGAAAGGAGACAAGGAATATTTTTCGGAACAATCACCATATTGACAACACTGTTAGTATATGACACATCGCTCGTGGACTGCAATAGTGGTACAATTAAAAAAATACGAATTTGGAGTTAATGCACTCTCCAGCATTGCAGATTAGTCTTCTTCCAGCAGCAACACCTTCATATCTTTCCAAAGAGCAGTTCGATTTGTTCTGGGCGATTTTCGACCAAAGAGTTGCGATACGAAAATGTGGCAAAGTTTGGGCTGGGAAGACTTGGGAGAAAGGAGACGAGATGCTCGACTAAGTGGTATGTTCCAAGCTGTCAATGGACAGATGGCGTAGAATAACATTAGTGGACGAATAATTTTGGGTGGTTTTTAAAAGTAGGAAAGATCACAATATGAAAGTTGTAATTCAAGAGAACAAAGTCGGGCAAATATTTGTTTATAGGTAGGGAAATTAGGGATTGGAATAATTTCCACATTCTTTGTTTTCATTTAGGTAAACAACAGGTAGGACATCTGCCACATGGGTGACTGCCTTAAAGTACATCAGTGTTGAATGATTTGATTGATTTGTTCACTTTTTCTTTTTATTCCACCAACAAATTACAGTATAGAAGTACCGTTATTGCCTCCTCTGCTTTGTTGTTAACATTGACTGCAATACTGGCAAGGATCAGTTAGCACCTGGAGCTCGGCAGTCACGTAACACATTCTGGTAAGTTATATCTGATCGGAAACTTTTATATAAATAATTATTTCAAGTATCTTAATCTGAAGAGTATTTTTAGAACTCTATGGACCGGTTAGCTTGCATCCGGGAGAGAGTGGGTTCGAACCTTTCTGCCGGCAGCCCCGAAGATGGTTTTCCGTTGTTTTGCCATTTTCACACCAGACAATTAAGGCACAGGCCATTCCTATCCCTTTCCTATCCCATCGTTGCCATAAGACCTATCTGTGTCGGTGTGACGTAAAGAAAGTTGTAAAAAAAAAAGAGAAAACTCTGCAGTTGTGTGAGCAAGTGGTGTCACATAGTAAGTTGTGCCAGTGTTGGAGAAGAACTTAATTACTGTCTACGGTCCATCTCTAATTGTGCCGTTGTTACAGTATTATGCCTTTCTTTCTTTCTTAATCTGAGGGGCCGATGACCTTCGATGTTAGGCCCCTTTAAACAACAAGCATCATCATCATCATCATCATCATCATCATCATCATCATCTTTCTTAATCCGTTTACCCTCCAGGTTGACTTTTGCCCCGGACTCAGCGAGGGATCTCACCTCTACCGCCTCATGGACAGTGTCCTGGAGCGTGAAACCTCCTCACGTGCCATTCTGGATAGGGTCCTTACGGAAGAACGGGAAGATGGGAAGGGATAGACAAGGAAGAGGGAAGGAAGCGGCCGTGGTCTTATATTAGGTACCATCCCGGTATTTGCCTAGAGTTGAAGTGGGAAAACACGGAAAACCACTTCGAGGATTGCTAAGGAGTTATCGAACCCCCTCTATTCAGTTGATCTCCCCAGGCTGAGAGGACCCATTTCCACTTTTCAAATTTCGTGGCAGAGCCGGGAATCAAACCCGGGCCTCCAGGGGCGACAGCTAATCACAATGACCAATGCACTACAGAGACGGGCTACTATTATGTAGAGAAAATATTCCAATTTCTCCACGTTGTGTCAGTCGACATGCGTAAATACGTTGTTGCCTGTTACCTGTATGCCGTGGCAATATTTCAAATTGAAAGGGTAACAGACAACTTTTTCGTTATCGGACATACACAAAATTAAGGTGTCTGTTCACTCTGGACTAGAAAATCAAGTCCAATCCACGCTCTATCACAATACGCCACATTAATTAGGATGGCAAGGCAAAAGAGGCAACCCTTTCAATCTGTTCGAAATGGGACATGATGGCTTTGTTGATGTAAAGGACTTCACAGATAGGAGTTTTCATAATTTTGTTGTAAACACTAACGATGACAAAGTCCTCTTCAACAATGCTTTTTCTTCAAAACATTCAATAAAACAGATTTTAAAATTGTGAATATCAAAGCCTCAAGGTTCATAAAGAGTTTGCAGTCGTTCCAGGAAGCAACACTGCAAAAAAAAAAAAAAAAAAAAACTTACAGCAAACCTCTTCCTATATCTAAGAAGAAATATGATGATCTACAAAGTTTGATCGCCAGCAACGTTGTGAAATGAAATGGCGTATGGTTTTTAGCGCCGGGAGTGTCCGAGGACATGTTCGGCTTCCCTCTGAAACTTACGTAAAGTTATGGATTTCCTTGGTATTGTTTTCGCTTTATGCTGTGTTGATTAATAATCTAGTATTGGAACATTAAGAATACAGAGAAAAAGAAGTACAGCAACGCTCTTCAAATATCTAGGACCGATTTAGACTATCCTCAAAGTTTAATTACCGGACGAGTTGGCCGTGCGCGTAGAGGTGCGCGGCTGTGAGCTTGCATCCGGGAGATATGGGGTTCGAATCCCACTGTCGGCAGCCCTGAAGATGGTTTTCCGTGGTTTCCCATTTTCACACCAGGCAAATGCTGGGGCTGTACCTTAATTAAGGCCACGGCCGCTTCCTTCCAACTCCTAGGCCATTCCTATCCCATCGTCGCCATAAGAACTATCTGTGTCGGTGCGACATAAAGCCCCTAACAAAGTTTAATTACTATATCTTTTTACAAGTAAAGCACTAAGAATACTGTGTTAATAATTTTTTACATCATTCCTAACGTACACTTTCTTGCCTGTACATTTATTTCATTATTTAAGCCACAAAGTTCAAAGATAGTCCAACACTGTGTATTTTTCTTATATCTTTTTTTTTTTAGCAATAGTGGCACATCTCACAAAATCAGCCATGGCAACAATATCGAGGATGAAGAGGTGCAGTTTTTATGACATTATTATTAGCTGAGCCCTCACGGAGATAATTAGTACGGCTTGGTATTTATTACTTTAACGAATCGTATGAACGTTGAATTTCAGTAAAGAGGTAAGCTTTAAATTCATTTATCTCAGAACTTGTCTGTTTTTTAAAGTGTTCCTATTGTGCTAGCCCACGAGCGATGTATAAATTAACATCCTTAATATGAACAATTCTACTACGAATATTTGTGATAGAACACAACATACTCATCTTATCAGAGTGAAGGACCAACGTCTGTCTGGACTGTACTGAAAGACTCACCTGTAACAGGAAGGAAGGACACTCTTTTAAGACACCGGAAAAACACTATCACATAGTAAAGTATTTAGTTGTACATTTTGGAAAATCTTTCCCTTTATTAACAACACATGAATACTGTACACTTACAAACAACATTACACATATTAAAATAACAGGGAATAGCGGGCTTTACAGGTAGTATAAAGTACATTTTTGTCGCCCAGCTGCAATAGAATATATTGGAACATCACTGTTCTACACTTTATTCTGCAAAACACTTTTCTAAGGTTTAAAATGACACACATGTTTAACAAAATACTACATTGTCTACGTTAATAATAATAATAATACCGGGCGAGTTGGTCGTGCGCGTAGAGGCGCGCGGCTGTGAGCTTGCATCCGGGAGATAGTAGGGTCGAATCCCACTATCGGCAGCCCTGAAAATGGTTTTCCGTGGTTTCCCATTTTCACACCAGGCAAATGCTGGGGCTGTAACTTAATTAAGGAAACGGCCGCTTCCTTTCAACTCCTAGGCCTTTCCTATCCCATCGTCGCCATAAGACCTATCTGTGTCGGTGCGACGTAAAGCCCGTAGCAAATAATAATAATAATAATAATAATAATAATAATAATAATAATAATAATAATAATAATAATAATAATTTTGTTTCCAAGGAGTCTCTCTCGTATTAAATGGGAGTGGGACTTCGTTACTCCCATAGATTCGAGGCTTCTTTAACATATTCTGAGAGTGCTCGGTGAAAATTCTGTGAATTAGGATGCTACCCTTACATAGTCCAAGTGAGGATCTCTCCTCCAAAGGAGTTGGCCAACAACTCTCAGGACCATTTCCACTCAGCCGTTGTCCACGGTTCACGAACTAGGACGTGACTACAGTAACCCACACCACGAACCAACAGAATTGAATGTCAGATTGGGGATACAAGGCTAGAACAGTTAGATCATTTCAGGTATTTACGATGCGTGTTCTCCCAGAATGGTAAGATTCAATCAGGGTGCAGGAAAGCTAATGCAGTGAGGTCGCGGTTGCGATGAACAGTATTCTGTAAGAAGGAAGTCAGCTCCCGGACGAAACTATCTTTACATACATCTCTGTTTTCAGGCAAACTTTGCTGTACGGGAGTGAGAGCTAAGTGGACTGAGGATATCTTATTCATAAGTTAGAAGTAACAGACACGAAAATAGGGAGAATGATTGCTGGTACAAACAGTGAGGACAATGGCAGGACGGCCATCGGAATGAGGAGATAGAGGTTAAGTTAGGAATGAACTCGGTGGATGAAGTTGTACGCATAAATCGGCTCCGGTGATGGGGTCAAGTGAGGCGAATGGAGGAGGAAAGGTTACCTAGGAGAATAATGGACTCTGTTATGGAGGGTAAGATATGTCGAGAGAGACCTAGACGACGATGGTTAGACTCAGTTTTTAACTACACTAGTGTCCAAAAGTTAAGCATAAGTTACGAGTAAGCAGGGCAACAGGAAATAGACCGCAAATCGCACGACATATTGCACCCGCCCACCTCCTGAGTCCCAGACTAGCATTTATCTCAGGGGTGATCAGTTCGAAAACGATAAAAAAAATTATATAAAGAAAATCAAAAAAATATATATCGGCGCATCAAATGAACACAGGGATGAACGGGGCATGAAATTTTAAGGTTACGGGGGACGACTCATTCATGGATACAAATTTCTGACTCCACAATAGGACTGGGAAGTGACAACTTAAATTCCATGGGCATACTGGACTAACTACAATGAAAAGATATGGAAGCTGTTTCCTATTGAAATTGCAATGAGGAGCAATTTATTAACTTATTTTGCATACTACACATGATGACAATTTTACATTGGGACACTTTCATCCTGAAAAATAAATGACATAATACTTGGATTTTACCTCACTACTCTGGTAGTGTAAACCATCTGGTGAATTCGTCCCAATTGGTTACTGGGGATCGAATTCACATCCGTATGATTGGACGTTTCACCGCTGGAGATCTTCTTTCGGCGACGAAGGCACGACAGTAACTTTTTACTGTCGTCTCCTCGTTCCGTTTGGACATGAGACACTTCCGGTATGTACATTCTGGTGAGCCGGACACCCACCGTAGAAAATGTTATCGCCTCGAAAAAACGGGAATTTATAGTACGGACAAACTCTAGCCTATTATTTCCAGATTCACAAACACACCAGGTAGAGTTCATTAACTCAAAAGCTACTTTAATATTTACACTTGTCAATACGACAAGACGTACGGAAAGGTTCATTACTATGCTCTGACCCTGCAAACATGTGCCGTCCGTGGGTTATTTACGTATCTACCGCTATCTCCCCGTGAAAACCCCACATCTGGTTCAGAGCAGTTCGACACAGGATGACTGTCCCTAGCATATCCTCCTATTATTATTAGATAATATCATTACCATTCTTTATCTGATCATTAGCATATACTTTGACTACCATCAATTAATTTTATCATTATCATTAATTTCAATTATAATCCGGTATTTGATTATTATCATTTGTCATCCGGGATGATTATATGCCAACCCTTGCCGGCGTTTCAAACGAAGGTTAGTTCTTCCTCCTAAATTATCCGCACAATATAATGATCAGCTTCCTCATAAATATTTTTATTATTATTATTATTATTATTATTATTATTATTATTATTATTATTATTATTATTAATAGTGGAAATCGTGATTATCGTAACCCGTAATCAACCTCGCTATAATACTTCAACTTCTCGCTCTTATTAATTTCATCAAAAAAATAAAATTAAAAAAAAAGTACCTTCATTGGTTATTCTTCTTCTCCTTCTTCAAATATTTTATTTATTATTATTATTAGTTAAAAAATCTCAAATCCTTCATTTCATCTCCCAACATCATTATTATGTCCAAATATAAAAAAAGTAAATTCTTCAAAAACAACAAAAAAGAAGTAGCTTAGTTTTTATTTATTATTATTATTATTTTTAAAAAAAACTTAAATTCGCCTGTTACACGGTAGTTCACTCTTAATATGTTTAACGCATAACCCCTTTTACAATTTCGATTTATCTTGGCACTAAGCACTCGATTTAAGACAAGATTCACTTGGAGTATGATTATTGTTATTATTATTATTAAAAATGGAAAGATGATATTTTAATATCCACTCTTTAGAATTTAGTCACATATGTTAAATCCCGTTATGAACCACTAAGATCTGCTTTATATCGGTCGGGACAACACGGTATTCGGGACCGTACCTTCAACTTCGTACTGCCGTTAATTTTATATGGGGACACCTGTCCTCCCAAGACACATCTCACAACCTATGGCACATCGCGGCTGGGCAAATACCTCCAATGCCGGCGATTGCTAAACTATTCCTTCAAATTTGAAGTCCATTTCCTTTCATCGGAACTCTTCAAATATTTAATTCATAAAATAATCCTCGGTGCGTGGATTCTACCACTAAGAACACCGGCATATGCATTTATATCATCTTAGGCCTTGAGATTCATCTATTTCATCATTACAAACAATACGGCTCAATTGATTTCACGCCGGATATTCGTCCCTCATGACTTCCAACTCTAAATATGGGCTCAAATCATTCTGGGCTTTTAACATATCGTGACCATTCTAATTCACGTGCCTATATCGCTTTTAAACAAAATTTTAATGGTTAAATTAAAGTCCAAAAACGTAAAATCAAAAATTTACGTAAAATCAAACTGACTACGCGAATGAAAGTCTTTAACGCTACATGTCATCTCCACTTTGATTATTATATTTGCACTGGCTAACTCGCGAAGCACCGTCATTATTATTATTATACTTTAACTTGCACACGCCCAAATATTATTATATTTATTATTTTACTTTCCTTTGTCGACTCACAAACATGATTATTATTAGTATTTTAATGACCTTCCGTACGCAACACAAATCTTCCATACTCTGGCTCTTTCATAATCTGGCTGTCTAATAGAAATTATTCCTAATTAAAATACAAATGATCACCGCAGTGAATGAAATTCAAATAAATGGGTTAGCACAAAAAAAGAATTTAACACTTGAACTGAACTTAAGTCAAAGTATTATAAACAGCATGCATTAATTGAAAGAAATATATCCCATATTTACATTATATACAACAAACAAATACTCAAATTAATTAACCTAACCCATTATTACGTTAATATAAATTAGTTCGTCCGTCTAACAAAAAAATAAAATCATGGACTCGGGAAGCGGACCATGTTAAGTAACCATAATTAATTTACACTGAACCCCGTTTAGTCGTGATAACATCCCCTAAATATCAAAATTGTGTACTCATTCCTGTGTAGAATTCCATTGTCTCGTAGCGGAGGAGATATAGGCCTTACGGCCCTATGGTGATTTACTCGTCCATCATGCCGCACAATACAAATTTAACACCATAAAACACTTCTGGGTGACTACCCATGATTAATACCTTATTACACTATTTTACACAAAAATATTGATAACAAAAAAAAAAACACTTATAGGTGCTCCTAGACCCCTGACACTCGCACAATATACTCTTCATATACGCCCGAAACACACGTCGTGACACATTACGACGAAATGTCGTTCATTTGAACCGGCGCGTATCGCGTCTTCAACCGGCACTTCCTGGTTTATTTTCAAGCCGTCTTGATCATCGCCTAGCTCCTATAATTCCCTGCTCGGATAGTTATTCACCGTCTATCTTGAGGTGTTTACTTCAGGCTCCGCACACTGCCTTCCAAAGGTACTATCGGCGTTCCGTTAGTTATTTATTATTTAAACACATGACATTCATTAAATTCAACATACAATTGTACTGATTATACACACTCGGTACTATGGATAATTTCACTGTTCGTATTCATTCTCCTAATAATTCACGTACTTTCAGCTCTAATTGACTTCGAATACGTCCCGAGGTACTGACTTACAGAGTCAACGTGTCAGAGTCTCAACTACTTCATTACGACTGACACGACTGGTGACCGATAACGACTGGTGACTGGTAAGAACTGAGTGATGTGAGGTCCGCTTCTGGACTTTTATGGACGATACGGTTTCCCGCCGGGGTCATCTGCGGTCATTTCCCGGAGAGGGGGGTTGGTTATCCTAAATCGGCATATGCAGGTGGATTTGGATCTCTTGCTTTATCCTACTTAATACACTGGCGATACACATTCATGTGTCGTATTCTGAACTCATATCGTTCGGTGATCATGGAAATATCACTTAATTTCTGTCCTCCACCTTTCGCGCGCTAACTCGGCGTCCCTGATGGCGTGCTCATCTCGACCAATGGCGAGATAGCGTGGGTCATTTCCACGAATTCATTACTTTAATTTATTACGATTACCATTATTCAACATGGGAACGATATCACAAAAATCCCCTCTATTCAATTGTGTGGTTGGAATAATTTAATTATTGTTATCGGAGAAGCTAACTGGAGTTCACTCTGAGTTTTTCTTATGTTGGTTTATCTGCGGGCCTGTGATATATTTTCTCATTGGTCAACACCGTTTCGGTTAGTTTGAAATCTCTCCCTAGAAACGTAACCACACCAAACGCCTCGGGCGTGGAAAAACTGCCACGTCACATTCTCGGTATTGGTGATGCATCTACTCGCCCTTGGTCCGAAATATATACTCTTTCACTTCCTCGAAGTCATTATTCTGTTGTTGTGAGCTCTAGATTTAATCCTCTTATCTTCTGACCAAGAAACATTTTCCCCTTAATGACAAGCTTACTGTGGCGACTGGGAGTCGCGATAGGTCTAGCTATGTTGAAATTATCCCGTCCACACAAAACTGACACTGTATTCATTTAATATTCCTATATATCTGTATTTATCATATCAAAATCAAATCATGAAACTAGGGCCTATCTCATCAGGGTACAATATGCACCTACCAACCTTACGTGTTCGCTCTGTATAGGTAAGGAGTGTTTCCTGCTTTGACTAGCGGCGTAACCGGAAGGTAAACACAGCCATTGCCTGCGCCCCATATTCCCTCAGTCAAATTTGCCCTGTTATGGTGTACGGAGTGTAGCCTATGGTGAACGTGACAACATAATGGCACAATGACGCCATTTGGACCCCGTTTTGCAGGGTAGAATACTCGGCCGCCTGGAAGCAGGCGAGACACAGACCGAAGTCGCCGTATCCTTGCATGTGCCACAAAGTGTCATTTCCAGGTTTTGGAGACGATTTCGAGACACAGGAGATATTAGTCGTAGGCCAGTACCAAGTCGACCAAGGGTAACTACCCCACAGTAGGACCGATATCTAGCCTTAACCGCCCGACGAAATCGGATTGCACCTTCTAGACAATTGTCAGCGGAGCTTGCAGCAGTCTCAGGGTTTGCCGTTTCCCGGCAAACTGTGTACCGGAGGCTCAGAACAGCAGGACTGTTTGCTCGACGTCCAGCGGTGTGCGCCCCGCTCACTCCAACACAGAGACGGGCCCGTTTACTATGGAGCCGTCAACATCGAAACAGGACCATGACTGCATGGAGGCATGTACTCTTCACAGGTGAATCCCGCTTCAGTTTGCAGAACGATTCCCGTCGCACATTAATCTGGAGGGAACCGGGTAGCTGATACAACCAGAGGAACATTGTGGAACGGGACCAGTATGGTGGTGGTGGCGTCATGGTGTAAGGCGGCATCATGCTGAATGGCCGTATGGACCTGCTCACCTTCATGGGTGGTCCGAGGAACACTGTTAACGCTCGGAGATACAGGGATGGAGTACTGGACCACATGTTCGACTCTTCAGAGGTGCGGTTGGTCCAGACTTCCTCTTAATGGACGATAATGCCAGACCGCACCGCACTGCTCTGGTGGATGCATTTTTGGCTGGGGAAGACACTCATCGCATGGACTGGCTAGCGAGGTCTGCGGATCTGAATCCTATAGAACATGAGTGGAATGAATTGGGGAGGCAAATTGCACCCCGTCCGCCTCCACCAAGGACCCTCCAAGACCTTCGCATTGCCTTTTCCGGAGGAATGTGATCGACTGCCACAAGAGCTCTTGGACCATCTGATAGAGAGCATGCCACGTCGCTGCGAAGCGTGTGTGGCCGTTAGGGGTAACCTATTAACAGCATATTTTGTTGAGGAAGATACTGCCAAGTTTTGTTAGTTGTTGTCAAAGGTGTACCTTAGCTATCAGAACCTTTCTGACACTGTTTTTTTGGATAAGTTGTGTGATATATGGTGTGTGATTCAGCTTCCGTTTGTTCAGCAATCCGTCTGACATTCTTATCAGGCGGTATGGCCTCGTTTAGTGATTATGCTTAACATTTGGACACTAGTGTATTTAAAGTTAAGAGGCATAGAAGTAAACGATGACACAGAACTATCTATAGATAGGACATTCACAGTGGCTTGTAGACTGAACGCTGAAAGAATGAAGATGTATGTAATAAGAATAAAACACTTATAAGGTTACATGGGAAGAAAGGAGAACGCCGTATAATATTTTCTATATTTAGATATTTCTATTACACTCTAAATATGAATGCCTATATTATACAAATACAATTTTCACGAACTTGGTCGTTTGGCATGATGAACCATAAAATGGACAAAGAACTCCAGTTCTTTTCTCTGTGCACACGCAGTCACAGAATATTTCAGGTGCTTTAGCTCTTTACAGATTTCACGAAATAGAAAATGAATAACATGGAAGAAACTTCGTCTGCTCCCTTACGTGCAGTTTTCTTGGGATTTAGACTATCAATAAAACAGACTTGTCACTAGATAAATTACTTTCATGAAGAGCAACAGTAGGAACTGTCTAAAACAGTAGACTTCGATCGTGGATACGTTAGATATGCAATTATTCGTTTGAAAATCTATTACTGGTTCTACGTCTTTCTATCAGATCGCTGAGTGAAGTTATCTTTAAAGGCAATTTACATGTGTAAGGCACTTCACTATATTTTTAAAGATATGATATATTACTATTTCCACCTGTTTCTATTTATTGAAGCATGGGATATTTTTACATGTCTCTTGGCGCAGGCCACAGTAAAACATAGCTTCAGCGAGCTCGATAGCTGCAGTCGCTTAAGTGCGGCCAGTATCCAGTAATCGGGAGATAGTGGGTTCGAGCCCCACTGTCGGCAGCCCTGAAGATGGTTTACCGTGGTTTCCCATTTTCACACCAGGCAAATGCCGGGGCTGTACCTTAATTAAGGCCACGGCCGCTTCCTTCCAATTCCTAGACCTTTCCTATCCCGTCGTCGCCGTAAGACATATCTGTGTCGGTGCGACGTAAAGCAAATGGAAAAAAAAACAGCTTCCACAGAAGTCTGTCTCCCTTATGGGTATAACAGTTCGAGAGCTGTTGAGGTGTGTGGTGCTGAGTCATGAGGTTCGGACCAACTAGTGCATATGGATGAAAAGGGTGATGCTCATAGGGTCAGACATGTTGTAATAGCACTTTCTGGCCAGTGATGAAAGCAACGGCGAACTACCTCACTCCTCATGCCATGTACACCAGCGGTTTTTGAGATTTCCCTATAACCATATAACCTTTCGTGGCGCTTCTTTAGGATCCAATCATCCTCGGAGTTTAAGACCTAACCGACATTATTATTATTATTATTATTATTATTATTATTATTATTATTGCTTTAGGGCCTACTAGGGACTACGCTCCAATTTCACTTCTTCATCCTTTGTTGTTGTTCCTTTCTTTTCTTCCAATATTCCTTCCTTGTTTCACTATGATTCTTTTTCTTTCTTTAACCACTTTGTACCAGTTTTCTTTGCCTCGCTCCCTTGGAATCCTTCCATATTTAAAACTTTCTTCCTGAAAATTTATCTTTCCATTACTACTTCTTCTCTGATGTTTCTTTCCAAGTCTTTTTTTTTATCTCTTGAATCCAGGTGGTTGTTGATGTTTCCTTCCAAAGACACGTGAAGATCTTTTTGGTTAGTCTATTGTCGTCCATTCTGTAAATATGTCCATAAGATAGCAGTCTCCTCTTCAGTACTGTTATAGATATGCTTTCTATGTTCTGATAAATTTCGTTATTACTTAGTTTCCAAAATTCTATAGTTTTTAGAGGGCCTAATATTTTTCTTATAATTCTTCTTTCTAGCACTTCCAATCTTTCAAGTTTACAATTGACTACTAAGCATTCACTGGCATATAAGCATTCTGATTTCACAACTGTATTGTAGTGCTCTATTTTAAGATTTTTAGATAAACATTTGTGTAGTATGTATTTTTTATTTTACCATATGCTCTTTCCATTTTGTGAATTATTATTATTATTATTATTATTATTATTATTATAACAATAATTGTACCGGGCGGTACACCTCCACGCCGCTAGTTCAAATATTGCGCCAATTGAAACTCCTCTACAGGAGAAAGTATGAACTTTAAAAAACTGTATCAACTCACTGTTTCTCCGAAGATGGCTCTGTGTAAATTTTGATGTGTTTTTGTTTGTCATTGATCAAGAAGTGTGGACGTTCTCTACCAGATGTGTCTACAAAAACTATGGTAATACACTCTGGTGCAATGGAATGAACTTTCTTGAAGAAATTTTGTATTCATAAGTTTTGTCTTTACTAAATTTTGTTCCGTCATTTGTGGGTTGGCAATATAAATCCTTTCTTTCCGCCTGTTTTGAATGTAGCCAATCAGGAATTTCTGTAATTAATTTTCCACCAATAAGGTGTTTCTTCCTCGTCTTGTGTATTAGTTTTTGCTGTTATCCAATAAAAGTTTGTGGGCGGGTTGTTATCACTCATGAATGGTCTCGAACTTTCCACGTGGGTATAAGAACTGTTGATTTTCTTGTCTCCTGGCCACTTCAGTAACATCTTTCTTAGTGTGTGGATATGTAGCAGGGGGCGGGAGGCGCCTCCTTCTTCGGGCAACAGATCTCCAACAAGGTAATGGCCTTTTAACATCTGTATTTCTTGCTAGCTCAGCAGTTTAACTCTCGGGGAGGGTTCGAAACCTTTAATATGTAACCAATTCCTTTAAAATGTAAATTACTTTTCAGTATATGTAAAAACTTCAAATCCCTTTTCCATAAAGCAGGGATAGAGAGTGCTTCACCCTCTCTTGCTCCCTTTCATTTCGAAATCGAGGTGACTACGTTTTCATAACCGTTTCGTCTCTTCCTTAATGTATTAACGTTTTTTCATACGAGTCACCACCCTAGCTTGGGATTAGCCCCTGTATATCGGCCTAGAGCCACTTAGGTTTTAATATTGTATATTTAGGAGCGCAAGTTCACGCCTCCAGTCCTTTCTGTACTTTGGGCCATTAACTTAACCTGATGTTTTGTTTTGTTTTCTTCACCATCAGGTTGGGTATTAAATACCCCTGTTTCTTTGTATGCCTTGATGGCAGTTTGGATAAGAGTCTGTTATTGCCTTTATAGGCTTGAAAGATCGAGAACGGGTCAGCTCGTTATGGTGTTGTGGTAAAGGTGCCTTAGAGAGGCTTGAGGTTCATCGTTGGGAGCAAGTGCTCCTTGTATGAAGGGGTTTTCTGCCCCTGGGATCTGATCTGTAACCTGGCAAAGTTGAGTTGGCAGCTCGAGGAATGTAAAACGGGGCTCGAAGCCCAAATATTATAACGAACTGAAATTTGTAATTGCTTTATTTGTTGATCTGCTACTTGGTACCTGTTAATACTTTGTTATTTGTTAAGTTTTGAAAATATAACCTTTGTTAAAGTTTTAACTTTAATTTTGTAGTTGAGACCTACTCCAGCCCGCACCTTCTTTCACCTCTAACTACCACGGATATCTCCGTAACAACAACAACAACAACAACAACAACAACAACAACAACAATAATAATAATAATAATAATAATAATAATAATAATAATAATAATAATAATAATTACGTAGCCTTAACTTACGGTTAAGTTTAATGTCTCAACTGACAGATAAAAGAAGAGGCTACCTGTTGCAAAATAGCGCTTCTAAATATGTGACGTCACAAGCATACTCTGTTACAAGATGGCGCTGTGCTGACTCGCGCGCTCAGTTGGAGGTTAGCTGTCGTCGTGAATACATCGTGCTCATTTGTATTGAATAACAAATTTAATAATGGAAAACAAATATTTGATTAGGATTCGGCAAAAACGTTATTTATTTTGAGTAAGTCTACGAACACATCGATTGTTTTCGGTGACGTCTGGATGGGAAAGTCCTAGGATGGAAAGGAAGCGGCCGTGGCATTAATTAAGGTACAGCCCCAGCATTTGCCTGATGTGAAAATGGGGAAATCACACGGAAAACCATCTTCAGGTCTCCCGACGGTGGGATTCGAACCCATCATCTTCCGAATGCAACATTCGATATTAAGCGCCTCTAGTTTCACAGTTCTGAGAACAGCCTTGGATGAAATTATGCCGTATGCAATGCACGTATTGAGAGGATATTGAAAACCGATGTCAAACTTTTCACAGAAGATTGTTTTGTAGCATTCGTACCATACAGAAACGTTGGGATGCTTTTCAATGCGTTTTCTCCACCATAAGGCTTTCCATTACGTATATCTTGAGTAAATAGTTAGAATATAGCGACTGTCTACCCTTAAAATATTTTATAGGACTTCAAGGAAACCAAAGGGTTGATTCTTAATGCTTGCAGTGACGATTTGTACTGCCTTATCTTGCATGCTCTGCATTTGTATATTTTTGCTAGTTGCTTTACGTCGCACCGACACAGATACGTCTTATGGCGACGATGGGACAGGAATGGGCTAGGAGTGGGAAGGAAGCGGCCGAGGCCTTAATTAAGGTACAGCATTTGCCTGGTGTGAAAATGGGAAACCACGGAAAACCATTTCCAAGGCTGCCGACAGTGGGGTTCGAACCCACTATCTCCCGAATACTGGATACTGGCCGCACTTAAGCGACTGCAGCTATTGAGCTCGGTATTTTTATTTTTAGAATTAGTTGTACGTCGCTCCGACACAGGCAACGATGGGACAGGAAAAGGCTAGGAGCAGGAAGGAAGCAGCAGTGTTCTTAATTCATGTATAGCCCCAGCATCTGCCTAATGCGAAAATGGGAAACCACGTAAAAAGTCTTCAGCGCTGCCGGCAGTGAGATTCCAACCGACAATCTCCCGAATGCAAGCTGACAACTGCGTGCCCCAAACCACGCGGCCATTCGCTTGGTCACGTTCTGCAACATACACAAGTTGACATTCCCATTCCTTCTAACTAATAACGGAAAATCTCAACATTTTAAACTAACACTTTTCTTTTCATTACATCTTCCGACCATTCCCTTTTCTGTATTGGACAAATTCTCCAAAAAGTCTTTAGTCAGGTGACATTCCAGCTGGCCCTGCAGTCCAGGGATAGCAAACTAGCCTCTCATCCGGAGGCCACGTATTCAGTTTCCGCCCATATTAGGGACTTCACCTGTATTTGGAGGCTAGTTCGAGGTTCACATAGCCTGCGTGAGACCAACTGAGGAGCTATTTGACCGTGAGATAACGGCTCCAGTCGGGAAAGCCAAAAATAGCGATCTAGAGTGTTCGTAACGCTGACCACGAATCACCTCATACCATGCAGGCCTTCGTGCTGAGCAGTGTTCACTTCGTAGATCAAAGCCTATCAGGATTTTAGCTCCATGGGGTTTCCTTCTTTTCTGGGTTACATTCTTCCTCATTCTCGTGCATTCATCATACAGAGGGAGTTCAAAGTTTAAAAGACACTGCAAGTCTTAAGGTGACGGTTGCGAGATAGCCTCTCACGTTGCTCGTTCCTTCACTCGTGTGGAAACATTTTCACGATATAATTGAACACATGCTCACTGTTCGAGAAAATTTGTCCTCAAAATATTATGGCGAGGCTGAACTTGAATATTAAAAGGGAAATCATTAATTCATTAATGAAATACTTCAATAATTATTTTAGTCTCAATCACGTTATAGTAATCTTTCTTTCGTTCTTAATTCGTTTAGCCTCCAAGGTTCGTTTTCCCTCGGACTCGGCAACCTCTACCGCCTTAAGGACAGAGTCTTGGAGCATGAGAATTTGGGTCGGCGATACAACTGGGCAGGATGACCAGTACCTCCCCGGGTGGGCTCACCTGCTATGCTGAACAGGGGCCTTGTGGGAGGATGGAGAGATCGGAAGGAAGAGGGAAGGAAGCGGTCGCGGCCTTACCATCCCGGCATTTGCCTGGAGGAGAACTTGAAAACACGGAAAACCACTTCGAGGATGGCTGAGATGGGAATCGCACCCACCTCTACTCAGTTGACCTCCCAATGCTGAGTGGACCCCGTTTCAACCCTCATACCACTTTTCAAATTTCGTGGCAGAGCCGGGAATCGAACCAGGGCCTCCGGAGATGGCAGTTAATCACACTAAGCACTACACCACAGAGGCGGATACATTAGAATATAGTAATTCGAATAAAATTTTAATATCTAACACTTCCAGTTCATTCTTACTTGAAGAACGGTCGTCAGAAGGAATTCACTTTCTCCATTGTATTTGTTGTAAGTCACACGGAGACGGACGGACGATTGGACGATTGGCGTAAGACTGGGAATGAAGCAACCGTGACTTTCAAGAACAGACTCAACATTTGCCTGATGTGAAAATGAGAAACCACGGGGAACCATTTGGGGTTCGAACCCACTATTTGCCGCATACAAACTCACTGCTTCGTAACCCGAACGTCGGTCGTAGCCAACTCGTTCGGTCTGAAGAAACTCTGAGGCTAACGATGATAAGTTCAATGTCACCAGGTAGTTCATTAGCTTTCTATACATCCCTTTGTGTGTTCTCAACGCGATTCAAGAAATTACACAAATTTTCTTTCGTGGTGTAATCGCAACTTTCATCAGTCGATTTCTCCATTTTCATCCGCTTCAGACCCTGGTTATGTACACATAGTGTATTTTACCTGTGCCCAAACGAGTTCTATTTGCTTTCAAATGAGTCATTATCGAAGCCAATTTACTCATATTTTCGTAAGTCCTTTTTTTACATGCCATAATCATACTACAAATAGTGCTCCCTGAGCCACTGAAGTATCACATTTTCTATTTTTTGATGTTGTTGGCACTGGCTCCTACTGCGTTACGAAGCACTTCTAATATCAATAACGGAATGGAGAGGCAAGTTTGGAAGTAGTTTCTCTGCAAAAACATATTTCGTAAAACGCCCCATCCATCTTCTATGTGTGTAAGCAGTAATTTTCTGACAGAGAAAAACATATTTACGGCTCAGCACGAAGCGGGTTTCGTTACCAGCGTGAACAACAGCAAACTGCGAGGAGTAACGATCTTCCACCCTATTGAAATGTTTAAAAGAAAAACCTGTCTTGGTGCTGTTTTCTACTTCCATTCTTTAGCCAAGGTGATGCTTAACTCGTAAACGATCGACCGTAGGGCGTATGTTCATAGGGACTTGTGTTGTTTTGGGGTGTATTAATCCATCTCAACCCTCCCTACCCCTCGGTTTATTCCCACAAGTTTGGGAACTCCGTGTATATAGTAAACATTGCGACAACTGAAACTTATTATTTCGTATGATTCTCCTTCACACGCCGTTTATTTATTTATTTATTTATTTATTTATTTATTTATTTATTTATTTATTTATTTATTTATTTATGTTTTAATATTCAAGTTGAGCCTCACCATAACATTTTGTGGACAAATTTTCTAGAATAGTGAGCATGTGGTCGCGTATATCACGTAAATATTTCCACACTAGTGAAGGAACGAACAATGTGAGGGGCTGTCTCGCAACCGTGTTACCTTAAGACCTAACTAACTAAATAAATAAATACATAACCAAATAAATAAGTAAATTAAATAAATAAATGGGTTACTGGCAAAGCGCCGGCCCCGCGGTGTAGGGGTAGCGTGTTTGTCTCTTACCCGGAGGCCCCGGGTTCGATTTCCGCCCAGATTATGGACTTTTACCTGCATCCGAGGACTGGTTCGAGGTCTACACAGCATATGTGATTACAATTGAGAAACTATCTGATGGCGAGATAGCGGTCCCGGTCAAAAAGGTAAGATAACGGCAGAGGATTCGTCGTGCCATCGGGCTGAGCGGCTGTCGCTTGGTAGGCCATGACCCTTCGGGACTGTTGAGCTATGGGGTTTGGTTTGGTTTTTACAGGTAAGGCAGTTTGATAAGTTAGTGATCACTTAATGGAATGTAAATCCTGCCTCCAACAGTTCACCTTCCAATTCAGTGGCAGGTGCTTTTCACTCCACCGGGCGAGTCGGCCGTGCGGTTAGGGTCGCGCAGCTGTGAGCTTGCATCCGGGAGATAGAGGGTTCGAACCCCACTGTCGGCAGTTATGAAGATGTTTTCCCGTGGTTTCCCATTTTCACACCAGGCAAACGCAGGGGCTGTACCTTAAGGCCACGGTCGCTTCCTTCCCACTCCTAGGCATTTCCTATCCCATCGTCGCCATAAGACCTATTTGTGTCGGTGCGACGTAAAGCAAATAGCTTTTCACACCGCTCTAGGAAACGTTTCCATCGGCCTTCCATCGGCTTTCCATTAGCAGTTAATATTCATGGACGTGGACGGAGAATATTCTGGGTACGGAACCTCGGACAGAGGAACGATATTCATGACACGGCAACTCTGACACGGGAAACAGAGGAGGAAGAGGAGGAGGAGGAGGAGGAGGAGGAGGAGTAATTCACTTAAAATACACTTCACTTTCAATTTTCCTTCTCAGCTACTCCGTAGCGAGATAGCAGCACAATAGCGTAGCAGTGCCCACATTCTGCTCCTCAATTACATTTTATGCACCCTCGGAAAACGTCATTCCCTATGGGAGTGACTATCAACGCGCCTCATTTAAACACTAATAAAATATTATTGATTGAGTCGATATCCATGGACTTCCAGGACAAGTCTCCAACCAACTCGGCTACACGGACTTCTCCCAAACATGATAAATCTACATTAACCCTCAAAGGCACGATCTATATGTTAAAGTACTAAACTAGTATGTACTAGCCAAGCTGAGTGGCTCAGACGGTTAAGGCGCTGACCTTCTGACTCCAACTTGGCAGATTCCATTCTGGCTCTGTCTGGTGATATTTGAAGATGCTGAAATACGTTAGCCTCGTTTCGGTCGATTGGCACATTAAATAACTCATAAGGGCCTAAGTTTCGGCACCTCGGCGTCTCCGAAAACTGTAACCGAAAAAGTAGCTAGTGGAACGTAAAGTCAACATTATTATTATTATTATTATTATTATTATTATTATTATTATTATTATTATTATTATTATTATTTACTAAATGTACATTTTCACGTTTTTTGTTAGCCATACTTGATATTACGGTATCGATATGAAAGGTCTAGGTAGAGTGATTCCAGTTTATCAAAACTTACTTTAATCCTTAGATCTAAACCTGTAATTAATTTGTAACACAATATTGTTTAATTTAATAATAATAATAATAAATAATAATCGTATGGCCTCAGCTATCGTGTGCAGACATTTCAATTTGACGCTATCTGGCTGTCTGCTCGTCAATTTCGACGTTCCGTTTTACTCTAGGCCCCCACTAGATGGCAGACCGAGTAAACCGAAACTCTCTTGGGCGTCTATGGCTGAGATTTAATGAATTTTGTCGGGTAAACACCAAATGTGTCACCAGAGATCTTTTACATGCCGACATCGTACGACATGGAGTGTCGAATGGACTTTTTTCCGCCCTTCAAAAATCCGACTACCTCTGCCGGGTTTGAACCCGCTATCTTGGGATCCGTAGGCTGACACTCTACCGCTGATCCACAGAGGCAGCTAATTTAATCATAACTCTACCATAAAGGAGTACTAAGTTATTTATTTTTTCGTTGAGATCCTATGATGTGACTAAATCTGGTGCTAAAATATTTAATATTAGGATACCAGAAGAAACAGGAGATGTTTATAACCATCGTAATTAATAAAATATTTAGTTTACATAAGATCAGTTAATTTTTGGTGAAACTGAGGCAAAGACGACTATAACATTACTACCAGTACTGCAGCATATTTTCAGATTTAACTCAAAACATGATAATGAATTTCTCTTAGAAATTGTCAGAGGAAGCAGAGGGTGACTAATGTTTTAATGATTTCGGAGTCAGAAGTGTAAAGCTAAACGTAGTTATAGAGCTAACTGTCAATGGAGGATTGTGGAGGCACACAGTTCGTTCACAGAGGTTTTCAGAAGGAACACACAATCACATACTTAATCCACGTAATTAAATTGATTTCAATGGGAGCATAATAATTTATGAGATTATGGAGAACTATGTCTGTCATCTGAGTACACTAATGGCTGGAATAACATCCAGGTGGTTTTAACTGTTTATTCGTAGCACAAGAGTTAATTAGTTATCAATAGCTTAAAAGCTTGAAAGCTCGTATTCATCGTATCATATAATAAATAATATTAAGCATGAGCGTAGCCAAAGGGGAAGGGGGGAATTACTGGAGGGTCAGAATTCACAACCGCTCACCATGGAATTTTTACAAAATAAAATGAACAGAAACTGACAAACAAGTGAAAGTCGACTCAATGTGTTGGCTCTTCTGAACATTCACAGAGACATAATTGTAAAACCAACAGATCTCTTGAATCTATTTTTTAAGAAGCCTCGAAAGTTGGGTTTTAGATTGTAATCTGAACATACCGTTCGGTGTGCAACTGTTCACCTTGATCATATTGTTCTTATTCTGTACTGAATTTTAATGTATGATTTTGTTACGTACTGAAATCTGAATATCAATATAATTCACTTGTATATTCCTATAATAACATGCATGGGCGCAGCACACCCGCACAAGCAACTTCATTATGTTCTGTCATTTTATAACACCCCCCCCCCTCAATCGGTCGATCCTTGCTATGCTACTGATAATAAGATATAATATCAAAAGAAAGCGTAGGTTGTTTATAATAAGCCAAAGTTATAATAAAGTAATATACTACATCATGAGTCCGACTCATTGACTGAATAGTCATCGTTGAAGCCTTCGGTTCAGAGGCTCCCGGCTTAGATTCCCGGCCGTGTCGGGGATTTTAATCCCGTGTGATTCATTCTTCTGGCTCGGGGGCTGGGTGTTTCTGTTTGTAGCAACACACTCGTCTTTATGTTCACACAACATATCACACTACCAATCATAACAGAATCACGCAATAGGTTTGGCGTCAGGATGGGTATCCGGCCGTAAAACATGGCCAAATCATCATCCTCCTCCTCGACATCATCATCATCATCTCTATATATACACATACGTGACACAGTTCGCACCCGATACCCCCACAGATGTGGGAATCGAGGTAGAGAAAATAAGATAATTTGTCCTTACAACACAAATTAAGTAATGAATTGGCCCCTGCACAGAAAACTGAGGCATACCTATTGATACCAATAACGACGTATTTTGCACATTCAAATAGGAAATAACATTAATTAGATCTTCAACAAACAAATGCAGTGTTGAATTTATTACACCAAGTCTTTCTGAATGTTTAATCAAGATGTATTGGGAAACTGTGCCATAGCTTAAGTCTATAATTTTGGTACTATCTCATTCTTTTTTTTTTTTTTTTTGCTAGTGGCTTTTATGTCGCACCGACACAGATAGGTCTTATGGCGACGATGGGATAGGAAAGGCCTAGGAGTGGGAAGGAAGCAGCCGTGGCCGTAATTAAGGTACAGCCCGAGCATTTGCCTGGTGTGAAAATGGGAAATCATGGTAAAACATCTTCAGGGCTGCGGACAGTGGGGCTCGAACCCACTGTCTCCCAGATGCAAGCTCACAGCCGCGCGCTATCTCAAGGTTATTGTGATTTTTAGTAACGTTGTCTGCAATATCACTGCAGTCTATGGAACGTCCATGCACTCCCCGTAACGACTGTGTAGCTCTCAGTCCTAAAACAAAACATCATAAGTCACTCGAGGTAATGTTTACTATATTTTTGTGTCCATAGGAATAGATCTCGGACAACATTATGTGATGACAACAAACGAATGAACGAAGAGAATAATTCTACACAGTCTGCTGTTATTATGATCATAAGAGATAATAACCAGTCGGCATACGTGTCAGTTTACCAAGCATGCAAGTTACTGTATATCACTCTTGACAGACACTTTAACATAACGCCCCTCTGTTCATAACGCGGCTGTTTTAACCATCACACTTGTCGTGTTGTCAGTTATATAAAACAGGACTCACGTTGACATTGCAGAGTAATCGTCACATACATCAGCCTGACCGAGCTGTAGGAAACAAGCCTGGAATTCAACTCATGACCGGTTCTCGCAGCGGTCGGCATACAAAACGACTTCGATTCTGAATATCATTTCGACTAAACATTCATGTTAACATGCGGGTTGTACCATGAGGATGGATGTTAAGGTCTGGAAGAGGGTGTTCTCAGACTCGAGTAATACAAGTAAGGAAAACGAGGGTTAAAATTCTATCCTCGACAAACCTACATTTCTTTATTTTTAGAGTGTTACATGACCCGCAGTCCGCCTCTGTGGTGTAGTGGTTAGCGTGATTAGCTGCCACCCCCGGAGGCCCGGGTTCGATTCCCGGCTCTGCCACGAAATTTGAAAAGTGGTACGAGGGCTGGAACGGGGTCCACTCAGCCTCGGGAGGTCAACTGAGTAGAGGTGGGTTCGATTCCCACCTCAGCCAACCTGGAAGTGGTTTTCCGTGGTTTCCCACTTCTCCTCCAGGCGAATGCCGGGATGGTACCTAACTGAAGGCCACGGCCGCTTCCTTCCCTCTTCCTTGCCTATCCCTTCCAATCTTCCCATCCCTCCACAAGGCCCCTGTTCAGCATAGCAGGTGAGGTCGCCTGGGCGAGGTACTGGTCATACTCCCCAGTTGTATCCCCCGACCAGAGTCTGAAGCTCCAGGACACTGCCCTTGAGGCGGTAGAGATGGGATCCCTCGCTGTGTCCGAGGGAAAAAGCCGACCCTGGAGGGTAAACAGATGATGATGATGATGATGATGATACATGACCCGCACGCGAATCGCATGCTTTATAGCATGGGGCACATAAGCTGTTTTATTCCCATTCTCTGTCCCAAATGACTTACTATAACACACAGCAGTACGTATACCACATATACACAGGTTATTTTACACAACAATTATGGTGCTAATGACCCTGGTATAGACGTTCCAAGAAGAAGACGAAGAAGAAGGGGGTGGTGGTAGTGGTGACTTACGGAGAGTGGAATAATGCAATCACCACCTCAATGAATAAGAATTATAAGATGAAGCAATCTAGTACTTTCCCGAGGCTGTTGATATACAGTAGTAATTTAAAAATACCATATGAGCTGGAGAGAGAAGAGGTAAAAAAAAAGAATATATGAGAACCTGACAAAAAAAATCGCATGCAAAATTGCGTTGAATCGAAATCAAAGTACAGCGTTAACATTTGACGGAGCAATACACGAAATATTGGAGGTAGAGAGGTAGTTATTGACACTCATAATTGGTATGACGTGGCGTTCTATTGACATCAAAATAAAGTAAATAAAGCTGCGATTGCAGACGCATCTGACGCCCTCTCTCATGACAGCTCATTTTGTACCGTCTCATGCGGCATCACTGACGTGTTGCTGTCCATCGCCATCTGTTTGCCTGTTTTGTGCACTCGTTGTTGGTTCAGTAAAAACCCATTTCATATCAAACATGTGTGGCCATTTGTACCCTACGTGCTGCTGTCCAGCTCCATCTGTAGGTTATTTTGTTTAATTTGTTTTGATGTCAATTAAACCCCATGTCATGCAAATCATGTGTACTACATATTACCTCCCTACCTCCAATATTACCGAGCTCGATAGCTGCAGTCGCTTAAGTGCGGCCAGTATCCAGTATTCGGGAGATAGTAGGTTCGAACCCCACTGTCGGCAGCCCTGAAGATGGTTTTCCGTGGTTTCCCATTTTCACACCAGGCAAATGCTGGGACTCTACCTTAATTAAGGCCACGGCCGCTTCCTTTCCACTCCTAGCCCTTTCCTTTCCCATCGTCGCCATAAGACCTATCTGTGTCGGTGCGACGTAAAACAACTAGCATTCCATTCCTCCAATATTGCATGAAGTTTTGCCTCGTCAAATGTTAATGCTCTTTTGGGTTACCTTGTGCATCATACTACCTTACCATCCCTACCAAGGGGAGATCGAGCATACTGGGCTCTTAGTATACTGCATTTCGAACAGTACTGAACAGTCACGATTGCATTATGAGCTCGCTATTGTACCCGTCCATGACGGGATAGTTTTTCTTCCATTGCAGCAAACTTGTTTTCGTAAACCCTTCAAAAGCTATGCCATCCAGCTGAGATGAGTGGCAGCATAACTGAAACATTGCCCAGTCAGTGTGTTGCTACTGGTTAATTGTTTTAGGAGCTTAGGGCCTTGTTACGTATCATCCTCGAATATTTGAGTGAAAGGTGTCTGATAACCGGTGTTTAATGGTTATAGTAAAATGTGTACTCTGACCGTAATTATTAGGGCTACGATCTGGGTAGATGCTCCTGGACTTAAAATAAGGTACTATGAATGAAGCGACCGTGGTCTTAATTAAGATACAGCCCACCCATTTGACTGGTGTAAAAGTGGGACACCACAGATACTGCCAACAGTGGAGTTCAAATCCACTATCCACGAAATTGTAGTAATTTTCATCCTGGCTTTCTTTCCGGTTTGATGTGTGCTCATATACCACCCATTCTAGTCGAAATGGTATGATACTTCCAAACAAACCAATCCCCATGGCAGAACAGCCCTGAATGCCCTTGGCTTACAAATCGACCACAGCTCAACCCGATGGCCTGGAGATCACAAGGTAGCGTGTGATCAGTGCAACGAATTCTCTCAGCCGTTACCTTTGGTGGTCTAGATCGGGATGATACTTCTACAAATAGAAATAAAGCTTGAAACCGATTGTAGAACATTATTATACAGCTCGTTGGAGAGGGAAACGAAGTATCCTTGGAAAATTCGAATTGTGCGGACAGAAACAAAGTATGGATTGATCAATAGGAGAATAGAGTAGTACTGATGTTGCTGATTAAGGGGTTAAGGAGAAACGAGATATTCATCCCCTAAAGAGGAGGAAAGGGGTGATGAGTTTGATTACGCCAAACAAAACGCGTTTCTTTTTTTATTTGCGACTCTGTGTGTAACCCTTCAAACGCGTGGCAGGATTTGGTCCCCTAATTTGTTCCTTTCAGTAATGAACAAAAATGTGAGTTGTTTATTAAGAGAACGAGCCTGTCACAAATAGAAGAATAGAACTCGTTCATTCCCAACTCACTTCAAACGAAGTGCCTGCAGTCGTCTATTGCTCGAGAGAACAGCCTTTTCGCATTAGCGATAAATGTGTCAAAGCGTGGGTTAAAGGGAAACTCTTTTATTTCGTAAATGTGCAACCAATAATAGAGAAACGAATGATATATTCGTGAAAGATGTATAAAGTAGATCATGTTTGGGGAATTTTGATTCCCTGGATGAACGCTCAGCGTTGAGGCATTCGGTTCAGATCCCGCATTCGCTTCCCGACCGGATCACTGATTTTAATCTCGTTTGGTTAATTCCTGTGGCTCGGGGACTGGGTGTTTGTGTTTGTCCCAAGACTTTCCTCTTCATATTCAGACAACACAATACACCACCAACCACCATAGAACAAAGCAATAGTGATTACATCGCTCCACACAGGGTTGACGTCAGGAAGGGCATCCGGCAGTAAACCAGGGCCAAATCCACATGTAGGACATAGTTCGCACGCGTGGCCCCACAGGTGTGGGAAAAGCGGAATAACAATAAGTAGAAAACAACGATGTTTGCGAAAGTATGAAATTATTCCGACGTACTTTGTTTTCATAATAGTATGCCACCGAGCTCGATAGCTGCAGTTGGTTAAGTGCGGCCAGTATCTAGTATTCGGGAGATAGTGGGTTCGAACCCCATTGTCGGCAGCCCTGAAGATGGTTTTCCGGGGTTTCTCAATTTGGCACCAGGCGAATAATGGGGCCACGGCAGCTTCTTTCCCACTCCTAGCCCTTTCCTATCCCACCGTCGCCATAAGACCCATCTGTAATAATAATAATAATAATAATAATAATAATAATAATAATAATAATAATAATAATAATAATAATGTTATTTGCCTTACGTCCCACTAAGTACTTTTACGGTTTCTGGAGACGCCGAGGTGCCGCAATTTAGTCCCGCAGAGTTCTTTTACGTGCCAGTAAATCTACCAACACGAGGCTGGCGTAGTTGAGCACCTTCAAATACCACAGGACTCAGCCAGGATCGAACCAGCCAAGTTGGGGTCAGGAGGCCAGCGCCTCAACCGTCTGAGCCACTCAGCCTGGCAGAGACGAGACCTATCTGTGTCGGCGCGACTTAAAACAACTTTTAATAAATATAAAAATATTTGCCTACTTTCTTACGATTTCTCTTTAATAAGGTGTGTGTGATTACAGAGTTAGATCTTCACCTCTCGCTAAGGTAGCTGCGGTTCGAATGGCAGTCGATGCATATGCGAATTTTTGATTATGAGAATTCCTGAAGCTATATTAACATTTACGTAAAGCTGCAAGCTTACTTCTTCTCTGACTAGCAGATGGACTCTAATAATAATAATAATAATAATAATAATAATAATAATAATAATAATAATAATAATAATAATAATGGCGTATGGCCTCGGGAGAGGCCTGGTGCAGGTCTTTTTCTAGTAGACGACCTATTAAGCGACCTGCATGTCTGTGAAGTTGAAGGCCCTACCTAGGATGATTTCTAATGTTGAATACGCCACACACACCCAGCCCCCGAGCCATTGGAATTAACCAATTAAGGTTAAAATCCCTGACCCAGCCGTCAAAGGAACCCGGAACCCTCTGAACCGAAGGCCAGTATGCTGATCATTCAGCCAACGAGTCGGACACAAGATGGACTCTAAAATTGTGAGACGAAAATATTACAGATTCCGCTGTACACTTTTCAAATGGCCGTTCAGGAGGTAGTTACGTTGTTGTTCTCAGCTCAGCTCAGATCCAGGCAAGGCAGAGTCGCTGGTGGTAGTTGCGGAATGGACTTAGAAGTACAGTAAGCAAAGTAAAGCCATCTTCGTACAAGCCGAGGAGGTCTGGAATACTACAAGGTAAAATCTTCCGCTATTCGTAACCTCGGCACTATTTGTTTAGCGTGTGACAAAGCATATAGAGAAACGGATTTAAAAAAAAGCAGTTACAAAATGTAACAGGAAAAGTAGAGACTTCAGTGGGCCGTGCCGCAGCAGCCATCACAGTTGACAATCAATATTCTTCAGCCAGTGAATACCTCCGTGGTGACATCAACGGAATCTTCTGGATTTCAGAATCAGCAAGTAGCACGAACAGTCCTGTGGATGTATCCCTTCCCTCAAAGCTAGCTACAGGCTACGACTTCCACAAATTAGTACATATTTTTTTTTACAATAAAGTACGGGAAATAAATTATCGAAATCGATACTGTACCGGTTGGTATACCTATACGCCGCACATTTGAATTTTACACCTTAAAGTTCTCCCCTACAGTTGAAACTCTGAACTTTGAAACTGAATTCAACCGTTTATCTGAAGATGTCACTGTGTTAATTTCGAATTGTTTTTGTTTATTAATTATCAAGAAGTGTGGACATTCTCTCACAGATGTCTCTATCAAAAACTATGATCGTGCACCCTGGTGCGAAGTGAAGGAACTTTTCTTGAAGATATTTTGTATTCATAAGTTGTTGTCTTTACTAAATTTCGTTCTTTCGTTGGTGGGTTGGCAATATTAATCCTTTCTTTCCGCCTGTTTTGAATGTACCCAATCAGTAATTTCTGTAATTAATTTCCCTCCAATCACAGGTTTCTTCTTCATTTTTGACTTGTAACTATTAGCCGACCAATAAACGCATGTGGGTGTGTCTTAATTATTCATGAAAGGTCTCGAATCTTCCGCGAGGGTATATAAACTGCTGATTTTCTGGTCACTCGGCTACTCGTACAGCATCTAGCTTAGTGTATGGAAGAATAGCAGGAGGCGGGAAGCGCCTCTTTCATCAGTCAGCAGCCCTTCAAAAAGGTAATGGCCGTTTAAACATCTTTAATTTCTTGCTAGCTCAGCAGTTTAATCTTCGGGGAAGGTCCGAAACCTATACCATTTCGATGTAAAATTTTCATGTTACTTTAACTGTAAATCGGGGATAGAGAGTGCCTTACCCTCTTGAGCTCCCCTTCTTTTTGATCTGAGGTGAATACGTTTTCATAACCGATTTTCTTCTCTTTCCTAATGTATTAAAATGTTCTTATACAAGTCACCTCCCTAGTGTGGGAATAGCCCCTGTTGAATCGGCCTAGCGCCACTTAGGTTTTAACAAGCTTTCCTGTAGGAGTGCAAGTACTCGCCTCCATTCAGCTTTGTATTTTGGGCCATTAACTTAACCCGTTTGTTTTCCTTCCTGCGAAGGCCCAGTAGATTGGGTACGAGATGCCCCTGTTTATATTTGTAAGTTCTGCCTTGATGGCAGTTAATTGTAAAGTCTGGTATTGCCTTTAATAGGCTTGAAAGATTGAGAGCGTGTCAGCTCTTTCTAGTATTTTGAAAGGTGCCTCTAGGAGGCTTGACATTACTAGGTGGGAGCAAGTGCTCCATGGAATTAGGGGTTTTCTGCCCTTTGGTATTTTGTGGTTGTGAGCTGAGAGCTCAAGGATTGTGAAATTGGGGCTCGAAGCCCAGGATTTGTAAGGACCCGTTAACTTGTGCTTTCGTTTGTAAAGTTATAATTGTACCCGATTTTCTTCATTGTTATTTCCCCTAGTGAAAATTTGTTAAATCTTGTTGTCTATTGAAAATATATCCTTTATTTAAATTTTTAATTCTTCTTTCGGACTTGTAGTTAGACCCATTCCAGCCCGTACCTTCTTTCACCTCTGCTGCTCTACAGATACCTCGGAACAGATACAAAGGGGGAAAAAGAAGCAGTGGAAGTACAACACAATCAACTTTCATAAGCAAGCAAGCAAGCAAGAAAGCAAGCAAGCAAACAAACAAACAAACAAACGGCAAAAATTAGACCGAAAGTGTAAATACTCCTTCAGAGACACCTATAACGAAACGGCTGTTGGAAAAAACTAACTGCCAAATTAATCATCATTGCCACAAAATCTAGATAATAGGAAGACAAGAAGAGAAAAAGTAATATATATAGTCGTTGCGTCTAGAACTCTGAGTCAGGTTGGAACTTTGACCAGAAAGATTCTGTCATCTAAGGTTCGGTACTGCATGAACTACATCAACGAATTTTTGTTCTGAGTGATACATGTGCTGCGGGTCAGTATTTCTCCCCTGGACATTGTCACAGCGGTATTTCGAGGCGCGACGACGATGTATGAACATTTCTCCACTATACGGAAAAATAGAATTATGGAGATGATTTTGGGCTTAGAAGACGAAAGAGCGAGTACAGATTCACTGGTTCCCTTTGAGTAGCCTCTTACAACATGCAAGGGGTACAGACAATGAATGCATCCTTTCACTCTACCCACAGGGGAGAGGAAACTTTCCAATAAATAGAAATAACTACTTTTATCTTTCATCCGCAGTGTTCTGAGTATTAATGACAGTTTTCCCGTAAATATTGTTCGCCATTGCTTTGTTTACAGCCTTTCTTTATATGTCTAATACGTTCAATATCAACATCTTCCAAATACATGTCTTTACGTCCACCAAAATGGCTTCCATCCGCACTGGTTGCCTGATTACAGTCTGTTTTTTGTCAGCGCTAAATTTCTTACGCTAATTCCAGATAGACCCCCCAGCCCAAAAACATCTATATATTAATAGAGTTTACTAAAAGCAGCTTTGGTAAATCCGTCCGTCTGTTCTACTGGACCAAATTGCTTCGTTTTTGTTTTGTTCTCTCCGGAATTACCTGCCGGTGAATTATGAGATATCCTTTACAAGGTTTTCACCAAGGTACTGACAAATAGAATCAGTTCAACGCTCGATTTTGCCCAGCCAATTGAACAAGCAGGTTTCCGCGGAAGTTTTGGAACAATCGACCACATACTCACCCTTCGTGAAGTTATCAGCAGAAGTAATGAATATCAAATGCCGTTCTGTCTAGCCTTTGTGGACTTTGAAAAGTCTTTTGACTCGGTGAGCCACGCTGTTGTTATGCAAGCCTTAGCCGAACACGGCGTCGATGCTGCCTACGTAAGAGTACTCTAGCATATCTACGAAACCTCTTCAGCCTTCGTGAACGTCAATGTGCCAACCACGGATTTTCCAATTCAAAGAGGTGTAAAGCAAGGCGACCCCATTTCTCCCAAGCTATTCTCAGCAGTATTAGAAATGTCCATGTCAAAACTCAACTGGCAAAGTACAGGAATCAAAATCAATGGGAAAAGGCTAACAACTTAAGGTTTGCAGATGACATTACACTTTTGGCCAACTATATCGATGAACTACAAACTCTAATACAAGATCTTGTCTCAGCCTGTCAAAAAGTGGGACTATCCATGAACCTTTCTGAAACCAAAGTAATGCTCAACAAATAGGCCCCAGCAGGAAAGCTGCATGTGGGAAACTACACATTACAACAGGTCAATGAGTATGTCTATCTCGGGCAGCTTGTAAACATGAAAGGGGACTTAAGACCGGAAATCTTCCGACGTATCACACGAGGATGGCAAGCCTACGGAAGAAATTCTTCAATCTTCAAATCCAACATGCCAACCCACCTGAAGAAGATAGTATTTGGCCAGTGTGACCTCCCTGTATTGACTTACGGTTTTGAAACCTGGATATTGAGCGAGTTTGTTAAGCAAAAGCAAAAACTCAGAACAACCCAAAGAGCTATGCAACGGTTTATGTTAGGCTTCACGAAGAAAGACAGGAAGAGATCCAATTACATCAGGTCAGTCACAAAGGTCAGTGACATTTTAGAAAGGGTGTTTACCCTAAAATGGCAGTGGGCAGGCCATGTTGCTCGGAGAACTGATGGTAGGTGGACAAAGCTTGTGCCTGAGTGGAGTCCAGAAGATCATGTGAGACCTAAGGGAAGACCACCGGACAGATGGGATAAAGACATCCGGAAGATTGCTGGGATCAATTGGCAGAACATCGCTCAAGACTTCATGAAAACCTACCTTGCTTCGGACTTAAAGAGGCCACATCGTAAAAACGATTGAAAATGGCTGATAGTGATAGTGATATGAGATTTTCATCCTTAGTGATATCATTGCATGCAGCCATGTTTGATTACTACCTGTCAAGCCAGAGAATATACACTTCCTCTGATCATGGAAGAATATTATTCCGTGCTATATATTCTTTGATTCTCTGACCTTACCCAGCTTCTAAATATTCTCAACAGATGGAAGAACTTAACTAATAATTTACATGCTGCTAACAGAAAACATCGACGTACGCACATAAGGGAAGGTATCAAGTCGACTAGCCTTCTGTATGACCATTACCAGTAATAAAGGTCACGGCCAAGTGTATGTTGCACCATCTCGGGCAAGATCGTTTGAAAATGTTAAATCCGGATACGCCCGAATGGTCGAAGCACACTGAATACTGTATGAAAAGAAGTGTTATATACTAAATTACGAATGAATCAGTTATTATATACCGGTATTAAATGTTCATAAAAATATTCGAAAGGGCAGGCAAAGCAATATTACTGCGACAGGTGTAAGTCATCAAGACGAGTAGTCTCATATCTGTAACGAGTGCTGCAGAACAGTAGGGGTCCACTAGTATCTATGTTAAAACTAATAGTTAACATACTGTACATAAAATATATAACCCATAACCAACCTCTCCAGCGAGCTTAGTAGCAGATAATCTGCCCGTTCCAAAGAAGATAAGAATATAGTTCGATAGGTTCGATCGATCCTACGATGGTCGACATGATTGCTTAATTTCGTAATTTTTCGTCGCTTTTGAGCGAACGTTGGCTGAATGGTCAGCGTACTGGCCTTCGGTTCAGAGGGTCCCGGGTTCCATTCCTGGCCGGATCGGGGATTTTAATCGCTTCTGATTAATTCTTCTGGCTAGGGAACTGGGTGTATGTGTCCGTCCCAACACTCTGCTCATCATATTCAGACATCACACTACACTACCAACCACCACAGAAACACGCAATAGTGATTACATCCCTCCTTACAGGGTTGGCGTCAGGAAGAGCATCCAGCCGTACAAGAGGGCCAAATCCACATGTGCGACGCAGTTCGCACCCGCGACCCCACAGGTGTGGGAAGAAGCGGTAGCAAAAGAAGAAGAAGAAGAAAGCTTTGGAGCGAACTGGACTTAACCATTCACTATCAGTAATGTTGTCACAAGGAGTAACCTAACCATTTCATCAGTAATTTTGACACTGGCAGTAAGAAGTATTAAGGTCAGTGCGTGACGTAACTGAACTGTAACTTAACACTGTCACTAGCGGTGCTTTCCGGTAATCCAGAATCTAATCAGCGATTTTCTCACAGACAGTAACTTAACCCTCACAATTAGTATATTTTCACTAACAGTAAATTAACCCTCCTGCTGTCAATGGGAGTAATGAGCACCAAGGTCACTGCGCGACTTACCCAAACTATAAACTACCCTGTCACTAATATTGCTCTTCAGTAAACCAGAATCTAATCAGTAATCTTGTCACCATCAGTAATTTTGTCACAAACAGTGACCTAACCCTCACCTTCAGTAATTTTGCCACAAACAGTGACCTAACCCTCACCATTAATAATTTTGTCACAAACAGTGACCTAACCCTCACCTTTAGTAATTTTGCCACAAACAGTGACCTAACCCTGACCATTAATAATTTTGCCACAAACAGTGACCTAACCCTCACCATTAATAATTTTGTCACAAACAGTGACCTAACCCTGACCATTAATAATTTTGTCACAAACAGTGACCTAACCCTCACCATTAATAATTTTGTCACAAACAGTGACCTAACCCTCACCATTAATAATTTTGCCACAAACAGTGACCTAACCCTCACCATCAGTAATTTTGTCACAAACAGTGACCTAACCCTCACCATTAATAATTTTGTCACAAACAGTGACCTAACCCTCACCTTCAGTAATTTTGTCACAAACAGTGACCTAACCCTCACCTTTAGTAATTTTGCCACAAACAGTGACCTAACCCTCACCATTAATAATTTTGTCACAAACAGTGACCTAACCCTCACCATTAATAATTTTGTCACAAACAGTGACCTAACCCTCACCTTTAGTAATTTTGCCACAAACAGTGACCTAACCCTCACCATTAATAATTTTGCCACAAACAGTGACCTAACCCTCACCATTAATAATTTTGCCACAAACAGTAACCTAACCCTCACCTTCAGTAATTTTGCCACAAACAGTGACCTAACCCTCACCATTAATAATTTTGCCACAAACAGTAACCTAACCCTCACCTTCAGTAATTTTGCCACAAACAGTGACCTAACCCTCACCTTCAGTAATTTTGTCACAAACAGTGACCTAACCCTCACCATTAATAATTTTGTCACAAACAGTGACCTAACCCTCACCTTCAGTAATTTTGTCACAAACAGTGACCTAACCCTCACCTTTAGTAATTTTGCCACAAACAGTGACCTAACCCTCACCGTCAGTAATTTTGTCACAAACAGTGACCTAACCCTCACCGTCAGTAATTTTGTCACAAACAGTGACCTAACCTTCACCATTAATAATTTTGTCACAAACAGTGACCTAACCCTCACCATTAATAATTTTGCCACAAACAGTGACCTAACCCTCACCGTCAGTAATTTTGTCACAAACAGTGACCTAACCCTCACCGTCAGTAATTTTGCCACAAACAGTGACCTAACCCTCACCGTCAGTAATTTTGTCACAAACAGTGACCTAACCCTCACCGTCAGTAATTTTGTCACAAACAGTGACCTAACCCTCACCATCAGTAATTTTGTCACAAACAGTGACCTAACCCTCACCATCAGTAATTTTGACACTCACAATAACCTATCCGTCATTATCAGTAATCTTGACACTCACAGTATTAAGGTCGCTGCGAGATCTAACCGAACTCTAACTTAACCCTGTCACCAGCAATACCTTCCAGTAAACCAGAATCTAATCAGTCACAAACAGTAACCATCGGAGTTTCATTAGAGGAGCTAGTAGGCATCAAGCCTCACAGTAATGTCTGTCCACATCGCGCATATGTTTTCGTTACATTGGCAGCCACCATTGTCCATTAGCGCACCGAGTAGAAAACAGGGGAGTGAGGAGAAAATGGAAGGGAAGTTGGCGTGACGTCAATATTGTTACAATGACAACTACCGTGGGCTTACAGTAGTTTCGGCATGCGTTTAGGAGCTCACGGGCACAACGGCGATGATTAGCGTATAATTCGTCACTTGGCACCATTTTGATTAAAACAAGATATAGCCTATGTAAATTTCTCCGCTACACGGATATGTTTTTGGGCTTAGAAGACAATAGAGGAAGTAAAGATTTATTGGTTGTTCACCTCTTAATAGCTTCATCATCATCATGATCTTCTTCTTCTTTATCTGTTTACCCTCCAGAGTTGGTTTTTCCCTCGGTCTCAGCGAGGAATACCACATCGACCGCCTCAAGGGCAGTGTTCTGGAGCTTCAGACTCTGGGTTGGGGATACAACTGGGGAGGATGATCAGTACCTCGCCCAGGCGGCCTCACCTGCTATGCTGAACAGGGGCCTTGCGGGGAGAAGGGGGAGATTGGAAGGGATATACAAGGAAGTGGAAGGAAGCGGCCGTGGCTTTAAGTTAGGTACCACCCCGGCATTTGCCTGGAGGAGAAGGGGGAAACCACGGAAAACCACTTCCAGGATGGCTGAGGTGGGAATCGAACCCACCTCTACTCAGTTGACCTCCCGAGGCTGAGTGGACGCTGTTCCAGCCGTCGTACCACTTTTTCAAGTTTTCGTGGCACAGCCGGGAATCGAACCTTGTCCTCCGGGGGTGGCAGCTAATCACACTAACCACTACGCCACAGAGGCGGACCAGTAGCCTCTTACAACATGTAATGGCTACAGATAATGCATCATTTCACTCTACTCACAGGAGAGTTGAAGATTTTCAATAAATCGAAAGAAATATGTAACATTAGGATTTATGTTCTCGACTGGAAGGACGTGGGTTCGAATCCCCGCCAGGAAGTCGTAAAATTTAAGAAACGAGATTTCCACTTCCGGAGGTGCACATGGCCCTGAGGTTCACTCAGCCTACACAAAAAATGAGTACCAGATTAATTCCTGGGGTCAAATGCAACCGGGCGTGGAGCCAACCACTCTACCCCATCAAGTGCCGAGGTTACGGAAAGTGGAAGCCTTTACCTTCCACCCCTCCAACGGCCTTCATGGCCTGTACGGAGATGACTTTGCTTTGATTTTTTATTTATATCCACCGAGCTCGATAGCTGCAGTCACTTAAATGCGGCCAGTATCCAGTATTCGGGAGACAGCAGGTTCGAATCCCACTGTCGGCAGCCCTGAGGATGGTAAAAGTAGCTAGTGGGACGTAAAACTAATAAAATAACAACAAAGACAGTGGAAACTTGTTTAAAACATGGCACCATTTGTATCCTACCTACTGTATATAGAATACAATTCTGGCAGAAGATTATGAACACTTAGTATAGATAGAGGACGAACACTGGAAGGTGGGCAGAGTTGCCTGTTTACCTCGTTGTCGGTTTTCTGTCCACGCAAAAAAAATTGTCTACGCTTATTGATGATATCCATGTTAAAATGAAACGTTTCTGTTGCGAAAGAGCGAAAAAATGGAAACTAGAACTTAAATAATGCAATGTGCACTTGCAGGAATATATTTTAAGTTGTGCCATCTGTGGCAAAATTTCGCTTCCTCTAAAATCTCATTCACAGGTCTGAAATGATGGCATCTGCTGATGAATGGATGGTGCTGAACATTGATACCGAGATCACGGCTTATAGGGTAAAGGGAGGTATATTCGTGAAGCAGGTAAGTTCGTAATACATCTTTGAATAATTATTACAAAATTCCCTATTGTAAACTAAGCCTTTCAATACTACTAGAGCTCGATAATTCGAAGTGAACCCCCCCGCAAAAAAAAAAAAAAGCGAACTTCGAATAACCCACTCCTGCCCGTCTGTCTTTGGTCACGCAAAACCAATAGGTTTCTAATCTGTAAAGGAGAGTGTGTCTCCATGAGCCAATCGAAGTGAAGATGGCTCAATGTTGCCGAATATGCCCACAGGCCAGTGTTCGCCGAGTCCTCACGGGAGACGTTTCCGTTAAGCCAGCGTCAAATTGCTGTAGCTCCATGCTTTGTCTGTCACTGCGCACGTCTTGGCAACACCGAGGCCTAAATCGCCAGTGCTGCCGGCTCTGGCTGTTGAGTGCGAGATATTTCGTTGATATCTTTGTTTAAATACAATATTTATGTTCCATTTGGGACAAATATTTCAGTGACATTTCGTAGATAGGTAAGCGCTACATAACCAAGTTGTTCATAGCGTGCTGATACACGGATGTGAAACGTGGTGTGTAGGAAAACTGGAAGAAGCAGGACTGAAACTGCGGAAATACATTTCTTCAAGTTAGCTCTCTCCAAGGTGATCGCCAAAGTCTAGGGGACCGGATATGATACTTTAAGAAGAAGAAGAAGAATGATCAAAACAAGCTGGAAGATGAAGAAAGCAGATTGCCTCGTTTAAAAAAATATCAGCAAAAAAATATTTTCAAGAACACGACGAAGAAAAAGAAGAAGTTATTTGGTCACACATTCAGGTACGACATAGTTCTTCAGTTAATTATTGAATGTGAAGTTCTAGAGAAACGAACGCAGGGACGACCAATATAATAATAATAATAATAATAATAATAATAATAATCCGTACGCCGGTATGAAGAGGATGGTAGTGAACTGTCGGACATGGTTACAGCTACAAGGTTTGCCTGTAGTAGTAGTAGTAGACCATGGTAATCTACTTTTACGGTTTTCTGAGAAGCCCAGGCGCCACAATTTCGTCTGGTAAAAGTTCCTTTACGTGCCGATAAATACATAGATGTGAGGTTTACGTACTTGAGCACATTCAAATACCACACCGGACTAATAATGAATGTTATTGGTTTTTTTACGCACCACTAACCACTTTTATGGTTTTCAGAGACGCCGAGGCGCCAGAGTTTTGTCCCCCAGGAGTTCTTTTACGAGCCAGTTACGAGGCTAACATATCTGAACGCAAGCTAGGGTCAGGAGGTCAGCGCTCTACCGTCTGAGCCATTCAGTCCGGGATCACATTTTAACCAATGCAAGAACACACCAATTATAAGCAAAGATTCAACAAGTCTACTCTAGAGCTAAAGGAAATCGAATTCAGGAACTTGACATCTTATGAAAGCCAGTAGTTGCCTTCGAAGGAAATATAAATAACCTCTACTTTTTCACAATGGCAGTATGGTACGGTACATTATTTTACGGATCGATATAATGATTCCACACCGGGAAATGTTCATGAATAATAAAAGAGAACAGTATTTCTACAAGTTTTACGACATCAACGAAGAACACAAACTACGAATCTAGAAGCATCAGAACAGGAACGACATTTATCACAAGTCATTTTTGGTTCTCTGAATAAGTTATGGGAATATCGAAAGAAAGAAGAAATAGCTAAATATTTGCGTTATTCTATCAAACAAATGACCAAAATAAAAACATAATAAAAATGATATAGACTCACAAAGGGAAAAGAACGGAATTCAAAGTCACATAATTTGGTCGTCAGAAGACAGGTTTGAGCACTATAATTAGTTTCGTGTTAAAATCAATATAAGGGTAATTCAGTCTCTATAGATGACCAAGTTGAATACCGGTACCACGTAATATTTTAGGTTCCTTTATAAACGATACAGAAGCATTAAAATCTTAATATTTTGATACATCCATATTCTGCACGTGTTAATAAAATATATTTGTAAAGCAAGCAATTCTGTTCATATAGTTAAAGTATCTTTCAGTATAGAGAGTTTTATGGAAATTTAAAATAGAACAATCGATGTATTTTCCAGTTCATATACAAGATCATTCTATTTCACCATCATCTGACTGTTCCGAACCACCCAGCTATTTTTCGGCAATTAATTATAACGTTAATGTTAATTTTATTGCAAAATTATTTTTACTATTCAAGTTAAGATGGGTTAATTGATAATTCACCCCAGTTTCACTGAAATCTGTTTGGTTCAACACAAACGGATTCCTGGTAAGTGCGATAGAGTGGTTAGCCTTATATCCGGGTGCATTCACTCTCAAACAATTAACCTCGTACTAATTATTGGCGTAGGCTGAGCGAATCCCGGGGCCACGTGAATCTCCAGAAGCAAAAATCTCGATTCTAATTTTTTCGACTTCTTGACGGGGAATCGAACATACGTCCTTGCTGGCGAACCGAACACCCCATTACCGCCTAGCATACACAGTCCTAATAATAATAATAATAATAATAATAATAATAATAATAATAATAATAATAATACAGTATGCACATTTGTAGATTTCAAAAAGGCATATGATTCGATAGACAGACCCTCCCTATTCCAAATTCTAGAAGAGAGAGGACTAGATCCCAAAACCCTAGAACTCATAAGACAAACACTAACGGGCACAAAATCTAAAGTGAAATTTATGGGAGAAATTTCAGAACCCTTCGACATTCAGACAGGTGTGAGACAAGGTGATGGACTCTCTCCAATTCTGTTCAACGTCGTCCTAGACAAGGTTATGGAAGAATGGGAGAAGGAACTCAAGAAACATGAATCTTGGAAACCGATCCGATTGGGCTTTCCCAAAAACAACCTCTACGTACCATACCTTGCATTTGCGGATGATCTGGCGATTTTAACAGAGGATGAGGAGACTGCCATCAAGCAGCTTGAGATACTTAAGGAATCTGCAGAAAAAGTGGGACTACAGATTTCATTTGAGAAAACTAAATTCTTCTGTTCAAAGACAGATATCACGAGCCTGAGAACAAAATACGGTAAAATCGACCGGGTCTCGTACTTTAAATACCTCGGAGAATTCATCGAACCGACAGACCTTGAGAAGATCTCACAGCAAAACCGTCTCCAAAAAGTCAAGAAGGCATTAGGGTTAGTTCAAGACATCTACAACAAAAAATGCATGTCAAGACAGACAAAAATTCGGCATTACAACACAGTCATAAAACCAACAGTCCTTTACGCAAGTGAAACATTGTCACTTAACAGTAAACAAGAATTAGAAGAAATAAAAAAGCAAGAGAGGAAGATCATCAGGAAAATCCTAGGAGCAAGATATACCCAAGATGGTTACAGGCTACAATCAATCAAAACAACAGAAAAAGTTTCAAACATTGAAATTGACATTAAGAAAAGACGAATGAAATTCTTTGGACACCTCACAAGATTACCAGAAAATCGACTGTCAAAAAGAATATTAAATTATGTTAGCTCACTTAAGAATTCAACACCTTGGCTGGACGAACTTCGAAAGGACCTCAAAAACGCAAACATATGTGCAACAGACATTTTAGAAAGAGACACCTTCAGACACAAAGTCAACAAGTGGGAAGTTACATCAGAGCAACCAAAGCAAAAACAGTGCAGACCGAAATGGTCGGAAGAACGTAAACAAGCCTTCTCAGAGAGAATGAAAGCCTATTGGAAGAACAAGAAGAACCCAAAGAAAGCTTGATTGAGTTGTTTGCTTAACGTCTTCCATTATTGGGAGAATACGCTAATAATAATAATAATAATAATAATAATAATAATAATAATAATAATAATAATAATAATAATAATAATAATAATTGTACCAGAGTTGCACCTTCCCTTCCTGTTTGTTTTATGTGCCTTCTCTACTATGGCCATTTCCGATAGCAACTAAGAACTGTTGAAATATTGTAAAAATTGTTCCGTCGATCGTTAGATGACTAACGTATATTTTGGAATGAACTCTGGAGGGCAAAGACCAAAATTAATTTGTGAGAAGGTTTCAGTGTTGAAGTTCGTAAACCTATCGTTATGCTTATGTTATATTTTGTGTTTCCTAAGTTGTCAGTAATACCTCCAACGTCTCCTCTAATTCTACCAGCCAATTACAAGCTAGAAAGTTAAATTATTTCAAAGTTATGAACCTGTTTGGTAACTTGTGGCCGCCCAAACATATCCTAGGATTGTAAAGATCTAGATATTTCTCCTATTCTCCCTTTATGTGAGGAGCAATACTTGGGCTCCGGGTCTTATCTGTCTATAGTGCGGTAGTGTGTACATCGTGAAGGACGATTGAGAGAGGCTTCCTCGGGGGTTAAGGAGGCGGAGACCACGGCCTGAAAGAGGTTCCAACTAACAAGGTATGGCAGAATAAATTTAAATAAGTGACGGCGTGTGACGTGCGGGGAAGACTTCAGCAGTTTCTCATTTAGAATGTAATAGCTAGGCCTTTTTCTTGTTATGTAGGGCTTTATGCACAGTCTTTGGCCTCGAATTGTATTCCCTACGGGAAAGTTAGTTAAATGTAGGGAGCACGAGAGGTTACCCTCGGAATCCTACCCTTAAATGTTTTCTCTTTTAGTTAGCCGGTAGCGTGGGATTATCCCCTGTTTCTCCGGGCCTTAAACTCGCTTAGGTTTTTCTTCCTTGGATTTTTCGGAGTGCTTGTTTCCCGCCTCCATTCAATTATTGGATTCCGGCCTTTGTTAAACGTTTCCTTTTCTCATTTTTCGTGGCCGTGTAGTATGAGTCACATGCCTCTGCACGTACTTGTCTGTTGATGGTAACGCTGACATTAAATAGGCCGTGTCACTATGAGATTTTCCCAGGTAAACTTACATTACCAAGCACGGTGGATTCGGTGGTATGTGCCACCGGGTGGTGACATTTCAATTGAAAGTGTACCAAGAGACATGCCCTCGTTTTCCGCTAAGCATTGCCTTTGAATTATGGTTAACTTAACTGCAATACGAATTTGTACTCTGTTCGTTGTACCGGTAATATGCTCACCTAGTATGTTAGAGAAAAAATGGCAACTCCTTCCCTGATTATTGTACCTGTTTGAAGCTATACGCTCACTATTGTACCTGCTTCAGTGCTTACGAGCTCCAGTACTGTTTATGCCATCACTGTGTTGAGCACGTATGCTCTTTTGTTGGCTGTTGTTTATTGTCAACATTATTTTAAAATAAATCGAAAAGAAATTCTCGAATCTCATTAGGGTAACTGGTACTCTAATTTTTGCACTGTTCAGCCATTCACCCCACACGCTTCCTTACCCCTGTTGACCACGGATATTCCCGGAATAATAATAATAGCTTGGTTACTTTCAGAAAACGTAGAGGAAGCGGCCAAACAGATTAACCTCCTAGAAAAGATCGCTAGCAAGACGAGACTTAGGATCTCGGAAGAGAAGACCAAGTTCATGACGAACGACAAAGATGGACCACAATTTCTTGAAACAGAGACTGGACGGATTCAGAGGGTAAAGAGTTCAAATACCTTCGTGAAATCATACAAGACAACGGACTAGAGAAAGCTGTTGTAGACGATCGTATATCAAAAATGGACAGAGCTTATACATCATCATCATCATCATCTGTTTACCCTCGAGGGTCGGCTTTTCCCTCGGACACAGCGAGGGATCCCACCTCTACCGCCTCAAGGACAGTGTCCTGGAGCTTCAGACTCTTGGTCGGGGATACAACTGGGGAGAATTACCAGTACCTCACCCAGGCGGCCTCACCTACTATGCTGAACAGGGGCCTTGTGTAGGGATGGGAAAATTGGAAAGGATAGGCAAGGAAGAGGGAAGGAAGCGGCCGTGGCCTTATATTAGGTACCATCCCGGCATTCGCCTGGAAGAGAAGTGGGAAACCAAGGAAAACCACTTCCAGGATGGCTGAGGTGGGAATCGAACCCACCTCTACTCCGTTGACCTCCCGAGGCTGAGTGGACCCCGTTCCAGCCCTCATACCACTTTTCAAATTTCGTGGCAGAGCCGAGAATCGAACCCGGGCCTCCGGGGGTGGCAGCTAATCACACTATCCACTACACCACAGAAGCGGACGACAGAGCTTATACACTGAATAAAAAGGTCTGTAACATGAAATGCATCTCATTGAATGCCAAAAGAAGGCATTACATCACAGTAGTAAAAAAACAATGTCTCTATGCTAGCGAATGCCTCTCAATGAATTACCAATTGGAGACGCTGGAGATCCTAGAAATACGAATAATACGGAAAATGTTGGGCCTAATCCAGACTGAAACCGACTGAAAACTTTGGAACAACAATGAAGATGATAGATTAAAGATATTTTTGTCCTAAAATGGGGTTCTATAAGGTGAGAACAATTCTAATGATAATATACCTCACACCTTCACGCCGGGTGACAATGTCGGGATTCGGTCCCGTGAATTTGGAGACAGAAAACCAACTACACCACGCAGGCGGTTCATGAATTCTGTTCAGAATATTATACTCACGCAAATCATCCTCAAAATCTATCTGTAATATTATTTGAAATATAACGATTGACACCCGAGGGATACAAACTCGGTCCACTCTAAAAATACATTTATATTCATTTAGTAACTTCTTTGCGGCGTTCTACTGGAAGAGAGTTTCACGTAAGAACAATTTGGTCATGTTTGATCTGGTGGGGGTTAATGCCATGCCGCACGCGACCCTTCGTGCGCTACCCCGTCTAATGTTACATCACATACAATAAGGTACACTTTGAACATCGAATGATGGTAGCGGGGAGTAAATGAACAACACTGAAGGCGCGAGATAAGGGAACAGTACGGATCAGATGCATGTCTAAAGCAAGGGAGAAATGAATCGTGGCACGGAAACCTGCTAAGATATGCCTTTATATGTTCAAGGTCTTCGGTTGGGAAACACTACATAACGTCAGATCAAAATAATACATCGGTGGCGGCGACGGTAGTGATCAATGCTGTTAAGGGAAACACAACAAGGAAGCAACACTGATCAGAGGAAAATATACACGTGTTTTGATCCTTGGAAGAATTTTTTTTTCGCTATTTGTTTTACGTCACACCGACACAGATAGGTCTTCTGGTGACGATGGGACAGCAAAGGCCTAGGAATAGGAAGGAAGCGGCCGTGGCCTTAATTAAGGTACAGCCCTAGCATTTTCCTGGTGTGAAAATGGGAAACCACGGGAAACCATCTTCCCGGCTGCCGACAGTGGGGTTCGAACCCACTATCTCCCGAATACTGGATACTGGCCTCACTTACGCGACTGCAGCTATCGAACTCGGTCATTGGAAGAATGAGGGCACTGGCAAAGGAAAGTTTGGACACGGAAGGTGTGAAAACGAAAGATTCATTGGACTTCTCAAATTTAATATATTCGGGGTAGGAAGAGAGTAAGAGTTGGCCAAGGAAGGTCAGATAAGAAAGTAAAGCCTGCTCCCGATTTGAAACCGCCAAGAGGTTACTCACTTCAGTCGTCTCTTACGACACTATGCATTCTGTATTTCTGGCCTCAGGAGGTAAATAATTGAAGTTTACAAGTGATTTGCGCAATGATTAACTTAACCTCATAACTACTGCGGAGCATCAGGTCCCTTTGATCATCCACCAGAAGACACCAGGATACAGGAGCGTGACGGCAATGGAGACCTGTCGTTCCATGGTGAATCCTGCATTATTATTATTATTATTATTATTATTATTATTATTATTATTATTATTATTATTATTATTATTATTATTGAGAGATATTGGTATGAAAATGACAACAAAATCCAGAGGTACACGAAGCATTGTCCCACCTCAGCATTTTCCACTAGTCCGACTCGTCGGCTGAATGGTCAGCGTACTGGCCTTCGATTCAGAGGGTCCCGCGTTCAATTCCCGGCCGGGTCGGGGAATTTAACCTTCATTGGTTAATTCCAGTGGCCCGGGGGCTGGGTGTTTGTGCTGTCCCCAACATCCCTGCAATTCACACACCACACATAACACTATCCTCCACCACAATAACACGCAGTTACCTACACATGGCAGATGCCTCCCACCCTCATCGGAGGGTCTGCCTTACAAGGGCTGCACTAGGCTAGAAATAGCCACACGAAATTATTATTGTACCGGGAGGTACATCACAACGCCGCGCATTCAAAATCAGCGCCTTAAGAATCTCTCTATTGATCAATAGGTGAAACTGATACTACACGAACTAGGAACTTTAATCAGAAGATGTCACCACTGAAATATTAAGTAACTGTTTTGTTGTCAAGTTTCCTAAACTGGCTGAATTTCTCCTTGTTTTGTTTTGCTATACATCAAGAAGTTTGGACATTTTTCTACAGGTGACACTACTAAAAACTATGATCATGCACTCTGGTGCAAAGTGGAAGAACTTATAACTTAAAGAAGATTCATATTCCTAGGTTTTCCAAAACTGATCTATGTTCATTTATTTTTGGGTTGGCAATAATTCCTTTCCTTTCCGCCTGTTTAGAATCTAGCCAATCATGAAATTTTGTAATTAATTTTCAAAAAATCCCGCATTTCTTGTTCACTTTGGATCTGCCAATAAAAATTAAGAGGGTGTGTCCTGATTAGTCTTGAATGATCTCGAACCTTCCCTGAGGGTATATAAACTGCGGCTTTTCATGTTTCCTTGTCAATTGATCATCGTCTTTATATGTGTGTGTGTTAAGGCAGGAGGTGGGGCCGCCTCTTTCTTCGGTCACCAGAACATCTATAACAGGGCCTCTCAGGGTGCATGCGCGTGGTGCATGCACTGTGCACGGTGCAAAAGACGACTTCGCTTGGTTGACCAGAGTGCAGACCCCCCACTCCTCTCTCCCTACACCTGTCTCCCCGTTCGGCCTGTCTCCGCGTTCCTCACCTTCACTGCTGTTTCTCCCCCACTGCGAAATGTTTACGTGTGGTGAGCGGAGACGCTCAGTTGTATGGGACAAGGTTACCAGTGTTATTAAAAAAATTAAAAAAGTGAATGTTAGAAATACACATACATGTTTGAGAGGAATGTGAACATAATTTAAAAAAAAATGCAGAACCTGTAACCAAAATGAAAATGCTACAGTACTGGAACAAACCTCATTTGTGGATATAGAATGCTGTTCTTCAAGCTGTTTCAACTTCCTTAATTCTTTCTCTCTGACGTCTCCTATGATTTCACAATAATTTTCCGAATGTAGTCTGTTGTAGTGTCTTTCAATAGACGATTTTCTTACGCACGTAATTATCGTCCCACAGATTAAGCATTTGGCGTTATCGTCACGACAAACAAACAAAAAAATTACGAAAGTTCCCAGTTCGATTGAAATGGACTTTCGGAAGTCATTGCTTTCTTCGAAACAGGTTGCTCCATTATTATGTTGTAGTCGTGCGCTTATCTATTTCACTGATAAACACGTCGTCTACCATCAAACGCTTCGTCGCTCTCAGCACACTACACCATCCGAGTCAAGCCGAGTTGAGGCGAAGCGTACCGATGCACAGTGCACAGAGCCTATGCACCTCGCTCTGCACGCGTGAGAGTTTGGGCGTTTGAGAGGCCCTGATCTATAAGGTAATGGCCACATAACTTCATTCTTTCTTGCTACCTCCGCAACTTTATTCGAGGGGAAGGTCCGAATCTTCAATTATGTAACAGTACTTTTCTAAAATGTAACTTTTCTTTTGGCTAATGTAAAAACTTCATAAAATCTTGAACTGTAAATCGGAGATAGAGAGTGAGTTACCCTCTCGAGCTCTCCTTCATTTTGGTTTGAGGTGACTACGTTTTGTAACGGTGTTCTCCTGTAATGTGTTAAAGTAATTTCCATGCGAGCCACCTCAGTAGTTTGGGAATCATCGGCCGAGAGCCCTATAGGTTTTAATATTTTATTATCTCGGAGCGCAGTTTTCGCCTCCATTCAGTTTGTGTTCGGGCCGTTTATTTAACCTGTTCTTTTTCGCAAAGGCCTTGTAGGTTGGGTACTAGATACCCCTGTATAACATTATTTTCAATTTTTAAGTAGTGCCTTGAGAGGCCAGAGATTGTAAGTTTTGATGTTGTCTTGAGTAGGCTGGTAGACTGAGAGCCTGTAAGCTCTTTTCAAAGTTTTGTAAGGGTGAAGTGTGCCTCTGGAAGGCTAGATATTGTATTTTGGGAGCAAGTGCTCTTGGATTACGGGATTTCTGCCCTTAACTAAACAATACCACCGTTAATTGTAAATTTGTATCTTAGGGGCTTGTAGCCCAGAATTATTAAGGTCTAAATCTTGAATTTTCCAATTTTTGAAATTGTCATTGTACCTTATGTTTCACTGGTATGTTCATTCAGTGAAATATTGTTAAGTTTGAAGTTCTAAAAGAAATATAACCTTTTACAATTTTAATTCAATTCTTGATATTGTAGTTAGACCCATTCAAGACCGCACCTTCTTTCACCATCTTTGCGTTCCACACAAACCCCGGAACTATTATTTTCCACTATAAGTCTCTGACGTAGACTTTGATATTTCAACTAGGTATGTAGCGGTAAAAGAACTTGTACTGCAAATTACTTTTGCTGTCTGCTTACGGTCGACTAACAGAAGTATATTTCCGGTGATGTTAGGACGGGAAATGACTACGACTGGGAAGGCAGCAGCCCTAGCCTAAATTTGCCCTGGGTGTACAGGAAAAAGCTGGAAACCCATTTTCAAGGCTGCAGATTGTTAGATTTTAAATCATATTCACTCAAGTACAAGCTTACTGCTATACGACTCGAACTGCGTAACCAACTCGCTCGGTGTGTATTTTATAAACGAGCTCGAAGTAATATTCTCAAGCAACTTTAAAAAATGGTATGGCTCCCTGTACTTAAGACAACGTTTCGAAATATTTGGAGTTTCTATGTACTTTTGACGACGCGATGTAATAATCATCATCGTCGCCTTCTTCTTCTTTCAAATGAACCTACTTCGGACTGCATGTTCAACCGTTTGACATCGATCCTTGCCCAATATTGTCACATCATTTTCCGGTGTAGCTCCTTTCTTACCTCCGACCAGAACATAAATTTCTTTTTCAGAGGTTTTCAAGAAAGCCACGTACTTTCTTGAGGATCGATGATGATGATGATGATGATGCTTATTGTTCAAAGGGGCCTAACGTCTAGGTCATCGGCCCCTAATGGTATTAAATGAGACGAAATATAATGACAATTTGAAATTCCAAAATTCCTCGAATGATCAGAATTCAAAACGTGATGATGAAGAAAGAATACATATGAATTAAAAATAATCAGCGGACCCAACTCACAATACTGAAAGTTAAAAATAGTTCCGAAATCAATCCACTGACTAGAATTCAAAAAGACGATGATGAACAATGGTATGAACTTAAAAAACAATCAGTGGATCCGATCCGCAACGCCCCATATTCCCAGGAAGTAGCGTAAAACAAGAGTAATGCTGACGAAGGGGCTGCTTCCAAAGCACAATCCTGAATCGATGATGCTTGCTGTTTAAAGCGGTCCAAAATCCTGGTCAACGGCCCCTCATAATGGTACTTATCGCTAGGAAAGTAGAATCACGGTATTTCTCATGTCGCGGTACTAATAACAAGTAACGTACACTCACGGTGTTCCACGCAGTGTGGTACTATTCACAGGTAATGTAATACGCACAAGTAACGCGGACCTATGGAATTTCTCTCATTACGGCGCCACTCATAGGCAATACAAACTCATGGCGTTCCTCACATAGTGGGTACTAATCACAGGCAACGCAGACCAACGGTGTCGCTCATATAGTGGTACTAATCACAGGCAACGTAAGCCCGTGGTGTTCCGCATATAGTGGTACTAATCAGGGGACTGTAAAACTCATACTGATTCACCCTCTGTTGCTACTAATTACAAACCTATTGTGTACCTAACATAGTAGTACTACTCGCAAGTAAAGGCGACTCATGGTGTTCCTCGCGTGATGGTACTAATTATAAGTAGTCTCATGGTTCTAATTCAATTATCCCTTTGTCACCCCTTACGACAGGCAGGGGATACCGTGGGTGGGTTCTTGGTCTGCGTCCTTGAGTATCTATCTCACAGCTTGCCTGTTTTGTAAGTCTGCCAGACCTAGAACTTTTTTACAACTTCCTCTACGTCGTACCGACACAGATAGGTCTTATGGCGACGATGGGATAGGAAAGGCCTAGGAGTGGGGAGGAATCGGCCGTGGCCTTAATTAAGGTACAGCCCCAACATTTGCTTGGTGTGGCAATGGGGAACAACTGAAAACCATCTTCAGGGCTGCTGACAGGGCTGAGTCTACCGAACGCAAGCTCACAGCTACGCGCCACTAATCGTACGGCCAACTCGCCCGGTCCTAGTTCTTTTATGCTCGTCTCGGTCTCCAACAGACAGGTAGTACAGATTTTCTTTTTTCCCCAGAAGGTAAACAGGCGGTTGGTCAGTCTGGTTGGGAGAAAATCTTGCTACATGATCATAGAAAGTTATTCTATTTCTGCCTCAATGATAGTGTGCGTCTCTGCCTAAGGCTAGAGCTCTGAATTGTGATGTCTACGGCATTCTCCATCGACACAGATGTACTGGAAATAAGTGAATTAAGGAGAATCTTCCAGTATTGGGCGTAGGATCTTTCAGTGATTCCTCTCCCCCCACCCCTCTCTGAATTCCAATATTTCAATCAAAAGTAAAGTAAAGTCATCTCCGTACAGGCCATGAAGGCCCTTGGAGGGGTGGAAGGTGAAGGCTTCCACTATCCGTAACCTCGGCACTTGATAGGGTAGAGTGGTTAGCTCTACACCCGGCCACCTTTACCCCCAGGAATTAACCTGGTACTCATTTTTGGTGTAGGCTGAGTGAACCTCAGGGCCGTGTGTACCTCCGGAAGTGGAAATCTCGTTTCATAAATTTTACGACTTCCTGACGGGGATTCGAACCCACTTCCTTCCGGGTGAACCGAGCACGCCTTTACCACTTCGGCCAAGCAGCCCCTATATTTCAATGAAGCTTTTTCTATTTAGTGACAGACACTCCATTGCATACAGGGCTTCCAGACGGATTACTGGCGTGTAGTGTTTCTAATGTTCCCGGGCTCTCTACGTTCAACTTGGCAGGTTCGATCCTAGCTCAGCCCGATGGTATTTGAAGGTGCTGAAATACGTCAGCCTCGTGACGGTACATTTACTGACACGTAATAGAACTCCTGCGGGGCAAAATTCCGGCCCTCGGCGTCTTCGAAAACCATAGAACTGTAGTTAGTGGGACGTAAAACAAACAACATTAGATGTTACTAGTTTTATGTAGCACTAACTACTTTGACGGTTTGCGGAGACACCGAGGAGCCGAAATTTTGTTGCGCAGAGTTCTGACACGGGGCTGACGTATTTGAACACCTTCGAATACCAACGGACAGAGCTAGGATCGAACGTGCCAACAAGGGCTTAGAAAGCAGGCGCCTAAACTTGTAATGTTTCAGCGTCGCTTGTTGTACGTGTTTTGAGTCAGTCGATAGGCCAGATGCAGCTAGTTACCTCTCGCGATGAAGGCTGCTTTCTCTGACACGTTGGGTTCAATCCAGTCACCGAGACAGTTACATTTCCCCACTCGTCCAGTGTAGTGGCATCTATGTTAGACTCTTTAAATGTTGGTAAATTTCTATATAGAGGCCTATAACTTATTTGGTGGTGATGGTGGTGATGTGGAAGGGGCGCTTGTATCTTTCAAGATTTCTTCTCTCTGCTAAAACGGGTCATCAGGACCAAGTAATCAACAACACGTTACTGATATCGGGGCCCTTGGCTCCTGTATGCAAGATTATAACGAATTTCGGCCGTTTCTAAATAGAAATCTTTCTGCTTTATTAATATGGTACAAAACTGTCATTTCTAAGAATACCGACCCACTAGCCCAGCGGTGAAGGTTTTTTTTTAAATTCTGCCCTACCGTAAATCCCGGTAGAAAATGACTTTCCCCCACAAGTGTAGGTAACTCACTACTTTTTTCGACTCATCAGGTAACCACGGAAACAGATGGGTAAGAGGGCATATTATTTCGCCCTGGGGCTCCCATATAATTGATCTCATTTGGAAAAAAATAAGGAATGTTTGTCCTGTGTTGCGTTAAGCCGAGCGAGGGAGGATGGGCATTTCTGCTAACTTGCCGCCCGTACCATGAAACTTTAGACAATCGACCTGCTTTAGCGAAGTAAGGGTAAGGAAGGACACTACAATTCTAGCGAGCGGAAATACGTCCTTTAATAACACCTGTAACTTGCTAGATTAAACGCGGGGTGCCTGAAGTGCCCGAGTGTCTAGTTGTTTCAGCATGTTTAATTTCGAGAACATGGGACTGGGCAATTGTATCAACTGGAAATTAAATGGCGTATGGCTTTCAATGCCGGGAGTGTCCGAAGACATGTTCGACTCGCCAGGTTCAGGTCTTGTGATTTGACAGCCGTAGGCGACCTGCGCATCGTGATGAGGATGAAATGATGATGATGACGACGACGACACATATACCCAGTCCCCGTGCCCGCGAAATTAACCATCGAACACTGGTCCCCTGTGACCAAAGGCCAGGATACTAACCATTTAGCTATGGATCCGGACTGTATCGACTGGAATTTATTTGTCTCTCAATATCTTTCTTGCCGCTTATCTACAAAATTAAGATTAATGTGAAATTCTGTTGCTATGAGCACATGTCTATGTTCATTTCAGGGAACAATTTAGTCGAATGGCTTGCTTACAATTCTTATCTATGTACTCCCAGCTGCTATATGCTGATTTGTTTGGCCAAGGTCATCGCTCTTCGCTCGCCTCGCCTGTCAGCTGGGAGACAAGAATTATGTGCAGTAGTCAATTGGCTGTTCCTTCTCTCAACGTTGGTCTAGTTAACGCTTTCAGTGCAATACTTAAAAGTTAACAGAGAAATTTTGGAGCATACAGTCTATGTAAATATTAATTTCCCTATATAGTCTACCACCGAACTCGATAGCTGCAGTCGCTTAAGTGCGGCCAGTATCCAGTATTCTGGAGATAGTGGGTTCGAATCCCACTGTCGGCAGCCCTGAAGATGGTTTTCCGTGGTTTCCCATTTTCACACCAGGCAAATGCTGGGGCTGTACCTTAATTAAGGCCACGGCTGCTTCCTTCCCAGTCCTAGCCCTTTCCTGTCCCGTCGTCACCATAAAACCTATCTGTGTCGGTGTGACGTAAAGCCAATAGCAAAAATATATATATAGTCTACCGTAAACGCATCGGGCAATTGTGTAAATACCTAGCCTTATTGGGCACGCTCCGCTTTTATTTTATTTCATATTGTACATATTTAATTGTAAATTTGTTAAGGAACTGTAAATACCTCTGTCTCTTTGGAACCGTTTGCTCATGTTTTACTCCGATCTGTATATAGGTTTTCGGACTCATTTGGGCAAATAAGTTTAAGCTGGTCCTTATGTTTAAATTAAGAGGATTGCTCTGGATTGTAAATACTTAGCCTCCGTGAACATGTAAGTGTATATTTATGAGTATGAGTGTAAAACTATGTAATTATTTTCCCTTATAGAGATCTGTTTAATTCAATTTAGATTGTATCTTATTTCTTTAGTTTTTCTTAACTTTTTAATCTTTGAATCTCATTGAGGCATGTACTTCCAATGATACCTGTTCATTTTAAATAGCGCAACTACATTTCTCTGTCATTTTAAACTGACATTACCAGTGTATATTAAAATGTGGTGAAGAATAATTCTGAGAAAGCCCCTTTGCAAAGCTCTTAACTGCTGTCCAATAATAAGAACTCTAATATTATTTGTACCGGGAGGTACACCTTACCGCCGCGCATTCAAAACTAGCGCCTAAATGGACTCCTCTATTGGTAAAACAGTGAAACTGAAACTACACCAACTTAGAACTTTGCTCAGAAGATGTCACCACAGAAATGTGATGTAATTTTGTTATTGTACAGTTTCCTAAACTGAGTGAATTTCTCCTTGTTTTGTTTGCCATTCATCAAGAAGTGTGGACATTCTCACATAGATGACACTACAAAAACTTTGATCATGCACCCTGGTGCGAGGTGTAAGAAGTTGTAATTTAAAAAAGTTTTGTATTTCTAGGTTTTTGTAACTGAATGAAGTTCATTTATTTTTGGGTTTGCAACATTTCCTGTTTCTTTCCGCCAGTTTTGAATCTAGCCAATCCCTAATTTCTGTATTAATTTTCAACCTATCACAGGCTTCTTGTTCGTTTCTAAGTGTAACTTTTGAATTTATCCAATAAAATTCAGAGGGTGTGGCTAGTTTAATCTTGAATGATCTCGAACCTTCCCTGAGGGTTTATAAACTGCGGCTTTTCTCGTCTCTTGGCCAATTGAACGTAATCTTACCGAGTGTGTGTGTCAAAGCAGGAGGCGAGCGGCCATTTTCGTCGGTCAACATAACATCTACCAGGTAATGGCCACATAACTTCTTTCTTTCTTCCTACCTCCGCAGTTTAACCCGAGGGAAAGGTCCGACTCTTCAGTTATGTAACCAGCTTTTCTAAAATGTAACTTCTTCCGAATAATGCAAAAACTTCATAAAATCTTTAACTGTAAATCGGGGATAAAGAGTGAATTACCCTCTCGAGCTCCCATTCATCTTTGTTTGAGGTGACTATGTTTTTATAACTGTTTTTCATTCTGTAATATGGTAAAGTAATTTCTATACGAATCACCTCCGTAGTTTGGGAATAGCCCCTGTTTCATCGGCTTAGAGCCCCTTAGGTGGTTTTAGTGTTCATATCTAGGAGTGCAACTATACGTCTCAATTCAGTTTCGGGCCATTTATTTAACCTGTTCTTTTCCGCAAAGGCCCTGTAGGTTGGGTACAAGATACCCCTGTTTCAAATTGTAAGTTGGGTCATGGAAGGCCAGAGAGTGTACGATTTTTTATATTGCCTCGAGGAGGCTGAAAAGAAACGGAGAGCCGGTTAGCTTTTTCTCAAATTTTGTAATTGTAAAGTGTGCCGCTGGGAGGCTAGAAATTGCAAATTTAAGAGCAAGTGCTCTTTAAATTAGGGGATTTCTGCCCTTTACTAAAGTTGTCCTTTTTTGAATTGTGAATTTGAGCTGGGAGCTCAAGCATTGTAAAGCGAGGGGCTTGAAGCCCAGGACTTGTCGAATTCACTAATATTGTATCTTCCTTGACTTGTTCCAAAATTGCTAATTGTACCTGTTATATTGTTATTTGTTGATTTTTGAAATTCTAAAGAAATATAACCTTTGTTAAAGTTTTAAATTAATTTTGAGACTGTGGTTAGACCCAGTCAAGCCCGCACCTTCTTTCCGCTCCACGGGTATCCCCGTAACATTAGATACAGGATGTGTGCGCGATAATGTTACAAACTTGGAGGACGGCAAATACATCAATTTGAGAGAAGGAATCATATTCCGGAAACGATCGAGTCAAAAGGTAAGCAAAACTCTACTAATTTAAGTCCGTTTACCTGCACAAGTTTCACAAGCTGGTCCATTTACAACAAACGTTCGAAATAGCATCCCCTTGCGCCAATCCAGGCATGGCATCGAGGAACAAAGCTCTGGCGAACTAGTTCGAATATCCCCGGTGTGGGGTGAACAGCGTCACAGGAAGCGGGAATGCTTGCCAAGAGATCCTCTTCAGTCTCGACAGGTGTCTCATACACAAGGCTTTTCACATGGCCCCACAAGAAGAAATCAAGTGGGGTGAGATCAGGTGAACGTGCGAGCTACGAAACCGGACTACCTCTTTCTATCCACTTTGCAGGGAATGTCTGATCCAGGTGTTCACGAGCCCTCAGTCCAAAGTAAGGTGGGGCTCCATTACGTTGAAACCACATCCGTTGACGAAGGGCAAGAGGGATGTGTTCTAGGAAAGTGGGCAGTACAGCTTAGATCATTAATAACTTTAACGTTATATTTACCATTTTCTCTTCTTAATAATAATAATAATAATGATAATAATAATAATAATAATAATAATAATAATAATAATAATAATAATAATGCTGTTTGTTTTACGTCCCACTAACTACTCTTTTACGGTTTTCGGAGACGCCGAGGTGCCGGAATTTAGTCCCGCAGGAGTTCTTTTACGTGCCAGTAAATCTACCGACACGAGGCTGACGTATTTGAGCACCTTCAAATACCACCGGACTGAGCCAGGATCGAACCTGCCAAGTTGGGGTCAGAAGGCCAGCGCCTTAACCGTCTGAGCCACTCAGCCTGGCCTTTTTTCTCTTCTCTGCCTTTGACGCAATCCCGCGAATAACCTCTAGTAAGCCCAGCTATCGGGCACTTGAATCTTTTAGATTCCCTTTGCTGCGTGTGTCACTACACTTCTAAGTCGCTGGTGATCTCACAATTAATCTGTGAAGACTACCAGGAAATACTGTATTTGTTTGGAGAGCATTATGCGCATTTCCAACCTTAGCGTCGGAAATCTGTTTCTGAATTTTTGTACTGTTGTAATCGAATCCATAGGTTATATTCCACTAATATACAAGAGATACCATGTTTCACACTTTGCAGCTCAGCGAGGAAAGCAATGGAATAATATCTCATTTGACTAATATGCCTCACCTCTGAAACTAAGGTTATTTATGATAACTAATGGGGATACATTCATCCTGTGTGCTGTGCAGTCAACATATACTTATATACACACACACTGAGTACCAACGTTCATTTTTTTTTTTTTTTTTTTAGATTTCTAATATTTTACTTTCATCCTGTCGCTAATATTCTTCGCATTATACTCGTAGTTTTCATTTTACAAGATTTTCACTAAATGACGAGTAACCCCGTGTGCTTTAGGTGTGAGGGTATTTGAATGAATGTAGACTTCGTATACTGAGGCATCTGTTCCGGTGTGTTTGAGATTATACTTGAGAAGGAAGCAACCTTAACCTCGAGAAAAGCTCCTTATTTTATTGGTATCATTTTTAAGACCAATTGACGATGATTTATCTGCACAATAGTCAGCATGAAGAATCGGAGGAAGACAAAGAAAAGGAAACAAGAAGAACCATGCAAGTTCCCTGGCTTTGTTTTCTTTTTTGCTATATCTTTTACGTCACATGGCGACGATGGGGTAGGACAAGGCTAGTACTGTGAAGGAAGCGACTGTGGCCCAGCATTTGCCTGGCGTGGAAATGGAAAACCACAGAAACTCAACTCCAAGGCTGCCAACAATGCAAGCTGACAGCTATGTGAATCGAACCGCGTAGCTAACTCACTTGACCCCAGCTATTTCAAAATCTAGTTATTGGTCTTGCAGAGACTATGAAATCTACTCCCTAAGGGATACATCAACTGTTATCATCACCTCCGTATATGGTACTACTATTACTTGTGTCTGCATTATACGTAAGAACGGTGAGATTCGGAGCTATCCGTATCAGTAGTTATACTTTTGATTCAGCCATACATTTACGAAATAAAAGACTGAATAATAATAATAATAATAATAATAATAATAATAATAATAATAATAATAATAATAATAATAATGAAAATCCCACTTTTAGTCACAGCAATTCCAGTACGAGGCACTGATTGGAAGGAGACCAGATAGACCATTGTACGAGCGTGCCATACAGCGCCTAAGGCTTTTTTCATATGAAAATACTCGTCCCTGAGGTTCATGACGTCAAACTGACTAACTAACTAACTAACTAACTAACTAACTAACTAACTAACTGATGGTGCGTGTTCAAAGCCATTTAAACGGCTAATTTTCAGGATCCAAAATAAGAGATGACGGATGTCTACCGTAACCAACACTCTGGAAGAAGGAATGTGTTTCTCACATCTCGGTTTCCAGATGCCTCTGTGTACACCTCATGTATTGAGATTGTTCCTACCGCGAACTCAGATATCAATGTTTCCAAACGTCTGATTTTATTCATATCCTAAATCTAATTCATTATCGTGGCAGAAGAAAATACTGCCCCGAGAAAGCTACCTCATCCAATTTTAAAAAGGGGTTACATTTAGCTACAGAAGGACTTCTATTTTTATTCCAGGAACAACTTCATTTGCTGAACAGCAAGGCGAGCTCTTTATCTCCAGACAGCGGCTTAAGATTCTGTTTCCCCGTGGGACTGCAACAAGCTTGTTTTCTAGGAGGAACATTCTTGAAACGACACGATACCGTTCTCGATTATAGCGTAAACTAGATGTAAGAAGGTTCTAAAAGAAGGGCTCTTAATGAAAAAAGAAATTAACTTACATTTTATAGTATTTCATCGATTACCTAGCCTATTGTTATTTCTTGATGGATGCAGTACTTTGGCATCTGTCTCTTTCCGAAGTCTCAGTCTTATTTATGACTGTGACAGTGAGGAATGGGTGACGCTGAGTAATTCAAAGATTTATCAACATACTCTAGAATCCCAAAGATCTTCCTTCAGAAAGTATGTTTCTTTCTTAATCGTTACCTCCCATATCGTGTTTACAGGACTAATTATTTGTTTAAACTAAATACTTGTCTCGAAGAACAGAGTCTTGAGCGTGATACACTACCATGCAACATTTCTTCCAAATAACTTTAAAACAGTTTCTGAATTATGATGAAAACCACGGGCAGAAATGAGTAATGGATAATGAACCCCAACAGGGAATGACGAAGTAAGTGACAAAGATGGCATATTTTACAAACATTTACAGTGTAGTAGGAAGATTAGTAAACATTTCTTATAATCACATTGAATAGGGAAATATATTCTATAGCAGGGAATGGCGAAGAGTTGCGCCCCTGAGATATTCTGTGAAAGTGAGCAAGAGAGAGAGAGAGAGAGAGAGAGAGAGAGAGAGAGAGAGAGAGGGGGGGGGCGAAGTCTGACAGATCAAGTAACATCCGCCTTCTCTGCCTTCCTTAGTCAAATTAATTTGATAAAAAATAATATGATTTATAACCATTTGCATATCGTCACATGTATTCATTCTTTTCAGGAAGACTAAAAGCACTGACCTGAGATGAGACCTGTGCTAATATGGACAGTAATATAGGTTTTTATGTTTGGAACAATGGATTACGATACAGTCAATTGTGCGGAGTTGTAGGGTTTAAAGGCCGTTAAACCTGCGCGTTGCCGGGACTTGGTCAATTTTATTACAGATAAACGCTCGCACACAACGAAGAAATCGAACATTGAAAGAACTTAAGCAGTTTGCCTCGTGTAGTGGGGAAGATTGCTGATGAGGAGGTTTTTTTTTTTTTTTTATTTTTTTTTAAATTTGTGCACATTTGAGGATTGCGGAAATTTTTTGTAAGTCGGCTGCTGCATTGCACATCTATCAGCTCAAGCGTGAAATGTCCGATAAATAAATCGAAGTTAGCGTTGAGTCCTTGAAGTTGTGAAACCTTTTTGAAAACTGATCGCCTGACAGGTTGGCAAGATAAATGCGCTCCTGTCGTGCGGGTAGACTGCTAACCTTTCCCTCCTCCTCACCAACACCACATCAAGCTACCTATTCACACGGCGCGTAAAGGCAGTAGTGCGGCCGGAGCGTTGTTTGGCCAAGGATGCTTCAAGGTGACAAAACAAATATTTTAAAATGCAGTTTTTGGCACCCCTTAAGGCAACCATGATGCAAATTTCCTTATTTACTTAATTTTTCGGATTCTGTGTTTAAAATATCACTCCATTCTTCTACTATCAAGTTGTTCTATTTTCAAAGGCTGTACGGATATTTCAAAGGGCATCCGTACGAGTATTTAAGACAGCGGCGCATCCAACTCAGTGGTAGAACTCTATTGGATATTTGGTCCTTTATTTGGGGTTCATTTTTGAATATGGTATCAAAGGTTGGCAAACCGCAGTAGTGTGATGTCATCGTTTTACGATATTCCACCGTTCACACCATAATAATAAATACTCTCACTTGTGAGCTACGTTTACACTATTCTTCTGGAAAATTATCTTTCATATTGATACTGTTACTAGTTTTTACGCCTCACTTACTGCATTTAGGGTTTTCGGAGACGCCGAGGTGCCGGAAGTTAGTCCTGCAGGAGTTCTTTTACGTACCAGTAAATCTACCGACACGAGGCTGACGTGTTTGAGCACCTTCAAATACCACTTAACTGAGTCAGGATCGAGCCTGCTAAGTTGGGGTTAGAAGGCCAGCGCCTCAACCATCTGAGCCACTCAGCCCGGCTATCTTTCTTAATACAACAATTTCAATTATATTGTTCACAAAATGAGTATATTTCACGAGTAATTGAATGTTAGTTAAATGAGTCGAGGTTTTGTTTCACTTGAATTATATGGTTTCCATTGTTCTACGAATTTCATGGAATACGTTGAAATTCCAAGACGTATCATTACAAATTCCCTTTACTGTTCCGTTCCATGTCATCCATTATATTTCAATATTCTGCATCTCTTTACAGTCCACTTCTTAAAGCTTTTCACTAGTCATGTTCAAGTATATCTGTCTTACAGGAAGCATTTAAGATGCACCTGAGGTATAATTAGAAGTATGTACCTGTGGGGTACGACAAAACTCGAGCATGGCTTACGCAGGCACGATATTGCATGGACTCTATGGCATCGAAGTCTTGAAACCTACTTGAAAACTGATCGCCTGACGGGCTGGCAGGATAAATGCGCTCCTGTCGTGCGGGTCGAGTGTAAACCTTACCCTCCTCACCAACTCCACATCAAGCCACCTTTTCGCTCGGCGCGTGAAGGCAGGTGTACGACCGGATCGTTGTTTGGCCAGGCCTGCTTCGTGGTGATAAAACAGATACTTCAAAATGGGCTGAAAGTGAAGCTCTCTGGATATCTGAAAGAGGTAACATCACTATAGAACAGACCATATTCCTGTTCGTTTGCTCGTTAAACTTGAATGAGAGAACTGGATGTGACAGTATTACAAGACCGAGAACACAAAAAGAAATAATCACTAATCATACATGGAGTATCTGAGCCTAATTTTTTAAATGCGTTAATTAATCCGATAGTTAATTTTAAGCCGGGCTGTGTGCCTCAAACTGTTGAGGTGCTAGACCTCTGACCCCAGCTTGGCAGGTGGTATTTGAAGGTGCTCAAATACATCAGTCACGTGTCGGTAGATTTACTGGCACGTAAAATAACTCCTGCCGGACTAAATTCCGGCACCGCGGCGTCTCCGAAAACCGTAGTTAGTGGGACGTAAAGCCAATAACATTGTTATTAATTTTAAAATCTCTTACTGGTGGAAGGAATATGCGTTTATTTAATTGATGTACTAGATTTCTGGGAAGACAGCTTTTGTTTCATAATTCAACTTTATCCCTTTAACATATAAAACAATTACTTCAGGACATGCATCCATATTTAGAATACTTTCTATTACTTGAAATTTCTTTGTAGTAATTTATTAGAAAATTTATGTAGAGAAATATGTAAAAACACCTGCACTATTGTCTGTCTGTTAGGTGATCAGCCCAGAGGCTGGTTGGATCCTCAAATAGAACCACCAAAATCTATGTAGTTATAGGAAAACTGCAAAAACCAATGGCAGAGCCCAAATGAGGCGTACTAGGCAAGATGAGGAGTGAGGTAGTTTGCCATTGCTTTTCTCACTGGATCAGAAGGTGCCACTGCAGCTCGACTGATCCTACGAGCAACACCTTTCATAACACCCAAACACTAGTTGTGCTCCAAATGTCATTACTCAGCACCACCCATACCCCAGGAGCCTCCATATTGTCACAGCCATGGATTAGACTGGGACTTCGGTGCCAAGAGACGGATACAAAAATACTGCATTCATCAAGAAATGGCAACAGGCGGAACCTGCTCTATTAGAAATAAAGAATACTTGAGAGAAATGTGCCGGCCCCGTGGTGTAGGGGTAGCGTGCCTGCCTCTTACCCGGCGGCCTCGGGTTCGATTCCCGGCCAGGTCAGGGATTTTTACCTGGACCTGAGGGCTGGTTCGAGGTCCACTCAGCCTACGTGATTAGAATTGAGGAGTTACCTGACGGTGAGATAGAGGCCCCGGTCTAGAAAGCCAAGAATAACGGCCGAGAGGAATCGTCGTACTGACCACACGACACCTCGTAATCTGCAGGCCTTCGGGCTGAGCAGCGGTCGCTTGGTAGGCCGAGGCTCTTCAAGGGCTGTAGTGCCATGGGGTATGGTATGGTATGAGAGAAATGTGCTCGTAATGAATTTAAGATAGTAAAGGAGAAAAATCATTAAATAATGATTATGTGTACAGAGGAGAGTGGAAAACTTGCTCGAATTCATGTGTAAACAGTTCGTATGAAAGTACAACACACATTCAAGCCACCAGCTGAAAACGCAAAGAGACAGGCTTACCATGCGGGGACACACAGACACTAGCCTCCACCACACTAACTCGCAGTTACCTACACATGGCAGATGCCGCCCACCCTCATCGGAGGGTCTGCATTAAAAAGACTGCACCCGGCTAGAAATATCCACAGGAAATTATGAGAGAGAGAGAGAGAGAGAGAGAGAGAGAGAGAGATTCTGACTCGCAGGCTGGCTGTACGAGCTCACTGCAAACTGAACATCAGGTGGTCAACTCATTGAAAGTCCGTATAATATTGAATAAGACGGACAATTCAGCTATAAACAGCGTTTATTGTGCTAATTGTAGCTGTTCGCAGTGATAATTATATTCGATTACCCCTACAATCACGTACAAGACGTCGTACACCAGCAACTTTCCAAATATTTCCGAAAACACAATATCCTTGAGGAATACCAGTCTGGTCTTCGCCAGAATTATAACATTACCACGCACTACTTAAGGTTTCAGATGACGTACAGAAAACTATGGACAGAAGACAAGTTCTTCTTGACTTCAATAAAGCTTTTTATCTGTTGACATAGACATACAACTTACTAAATTATACAAGCTCTACCTCTCAACGTACAGTCTCCTGTGGATGAACTGATATCTTCGCGAACGTCAGCAGCGTGTAAAATAAAATTCTAATGAATATTCATCCTTGCGAACAATAGAGGCTGGAGCCCCGCAGGGGTCTATTTTAGTACCTCTTCTCTTCTCTATTTATATAAACGATATCAATTCATCAGTTCACAGCTACACACACCACCTATACACAGACGATGTACAACTATACTTCCATTGTGAACCGAAAGGACTGCCTGAATCAACAGAGACTTTCAATAAAGGTTTAAAAGATAATTGTAAATGGCAAGTCTGCATGGACTTACACTAAACAAAGCAAAATCTCAAGCAAACGCAATTTCGGACCCAAAAATCACTCCGAAATCAATAATAATGACTCTTCCAAAATTATGCCCGCGTGAGTACAAAATTGAATAACTTGAATCGGTCAAAGATCTACGGATAATCCTAGATAAACATATTTCTTGGACGCAACACATCGCGAGTATTTCCAGACAATCTTTTTAGCTCTAAACGTGAAACGCAGATTCCGAAAGATTTTCTTCTCGGGTCCTGAAAGAGCGGTTTATCTGTACGTTAGTATTTCCTCATTATTATTATGTTGTAATTTACAATGACCTGACTGACACTTTTGCTGATAAATTACAACGTGCCCAAAACGCGCGTGTGAACTATATTGGGTTACGTTCAGTTCCATCTCGCCCTTCGACGAACTTGGCTGGTTAAGACTAAAACAAGGCCGTAAAATTCATGTCCTACGTTTTCTTCACCGAATTCTCTTTATATCCTCTCAACCATACATGCATTCTCAGTTTAACTGGTTGTCATCCGAACACAATGAAGGAACGCTGTCTTATCTGTATCATCCCATCGTACAAAACACGATACACAAACTCATTTGTCGTTTCTACAGCACGACTTCGGATTTTTTTTTTTGCTAGTTGCTTTACGTCGCACAGATACAGATAGGTGTTATGGTGACGATGGGACAGGGAAGGGCTAGGAGTGGGAAGGAAGCGGCCGTGACCTTAAGGTACCACCCCAGCATTTGCCTGATGTGAAAATGGGAAACCACGGAAAACCATCTTCAGGGCTGCCGACAGTGGGGTTCGAACCTACTACTTCCCGAATACTGGATACTGGCCGCACTTAAGAGACTACAGCTATCGAGCTCGGTGGCTGAAGAATTTAAGCACCTTCAAATACCACCGAACTGAGCCAGGATCGAACCTGCCAACATGGGGTCAGAAGGCCAGCGCCTCAACCGTCTGAGTCACTCAGCCCAGCTTATTATTTATTTATTTATTTATTTATTTATTTATTTCGTTTTGACCTACTAGGGGTCTTAACTCTTAGCTATGGTCTTCTGCTTTTCCTTGGCCCATTACGTTTCCATTTTCTGGTTGTGTGCCTGCTTCCTTCCATCCATCGACTTAGGTCTCATGGTACCTGTACTCTTTTTACTTGTGAGGACCAGTGGGAAGACTCCGTGTAGAATGGCCTGTCGGCCCTGAGATCGGTTCTCTGTGGTCTGTAATGGGATCTGCAGTTCTTCTAGATCTAATTTTACTGAGGTGATCCACTTGGTCTTGAAAGCCTTTAATCTGCTCGTCCCTGTGAGGATTCTGATGGGTGTGCCTGCAGGGTTTCAGGCGGTTCATGTGCCCGTAGAAGGTCAAACGCCTTTTCCTCATACATGTGACTATCTCTTCCTGATATTCGAGGAGCTCGTAGTTGTGCATGATCGTTTAGGTTCCACCTTCCCTTCTTATGGGTCCCAGTATCCTCTCTAACTTGGTACACCTGGTGTCTATGGCCAAAGTTTCGCTCTCGCGTGCTGAGATCCATTCTCCTAAGTACTTGACTGCAGGAACTTCACTTATGGTGGTGTTTCCTAGTGGGACTGTAGAAAGAGCTTGATTTATATATGAGTAATAAACTCAGTCTTCTGTAGTTGAGTGAGATCATCAGCAAAGGCTAGACAGGATACACTGAGGTTATCTCTTGTACCTATGCTTCAGTCCTGCTTCTGATGACAAGGTGGCAGTCCATTCCCTGATTATCTTCTCTAGTACAATGTTGAATAGAATGCAAGAGAGGCCATTCCCTGTCTGACTCCTGCCTGGATCGGAAAGCTCTCAGAGAGCTCACCCCTGAACTTGATTTTGGTGTTCTCTGGTAGTCTTCTCATCTAGGCTTAGTTCTCGCAGGGTAGAGAAGAGTGTCTGTTGGTCTATTGAGTCGTATGCCTTTTGGAAATCCACCATTATGGCTACCCAGGGGATGTCCCCCCTCGGCTCCTATATGTGAGGATGGTCTTGAGGACATGGCTCCGCGTAACGTAAATAATTTCACATCGTTTTCTAACACGGCAAGGGCCCAAAAGCTTATACTGTCTATTATTATTATTATTATTATTATTATTATTATTATTATTATTATTATTATTATTTCATTTGCGCTGAACAGATGCATTACATTCTATGTTATCTTGGTTTCACATTCTGTCCTACCGCATTCTCACTTCGTTAGAACACCATACGAGACCATAACTTTCCCTCTTTGTCTCCCTTTATCCGAAAATTCTTCACATGTTCAGTTCTGTTCTAGTTGCTCACTTGCCAATTCTACTTTATTTATTCATAATATTACTCTGTGCAGAGTGTTTAATTAATGATACCGGGCGAGATGGCCGTGCGCGTAGAGGCGCCCGGCTGTGAGCTTGCATCCGGGAGATAGTAGGTTCGAATCCCACTATCGGCAGCCCTGAAGATGGTTTTCCGTGGTTTCTCATTTTCACACCAGGCAAATGCTGGGGCTGTACCTTCATTAAGGCCACGGCCGCTTCCTTCCAACTCCTAGACCTTTTCTATCCCATCGTCGCCATAAGACCTATCTGTGTCGGTGCGACGTAAAGCCCCTAGCAAAAAAAAAAAAATACATATAATATCCCTCGTTTTCACTGTGGCTAGGACCAGTTAAAACTACAAAATGTTTTTTGCGAACACGTGCCTGTGAACGTTTACTTGGTGGGGCATGGGCCATGTTTTGGTGTGGCCATACCAGAATACCACACCTACCATTTCCCTCGTGGATACCATTAAACTGTGCGCTGTTTACACTCCAGTGATTAACATGTGTACTCGATGGTAATTTGCACACTGTCCGCGCAAACACGAACCTTTAACTGATATGTATAACCACAATGCACAACTAACTGGTGACCACATTAAGATTCTTCTTCTTCTTCTTCTTCTTCTTCTTCTTCTTCTTCACTACGTGTCTTGTCCTCCCAGAACGTTGCCGATCAGTCGCATGATCTGTTTCTTATCCGCAGTAGCTGTTCTAAATAATGACACCATATTTAGCTCAAACCATTGATTTAAATTATTGAAGCACGATATTCTTCACCACCTAGGACCTCGTCTTCCATTAATTTCTCCTTGGAATATTACTTGTAGTAAATGGCACTCATTGTTTCGTATCATATGACCAAATTATTCAAGGTTTCTTCTCTTGATAGTATTGTTTTTTGCTATTTGGCTTTACGCCGCTCCGGCACAGATAGGTCTTATGACGACGATGGGATAGGAAAGGCCTAGAAATGGGAAGGAAGCGGCCGTGGCCTTAAGATACAGCCCCAGCATTTGCCTGGTGCGAAAATGGGAAACCACGGAAAACCATCTTCAGGGTTGCCGTCAGTGGGATTCGAACCCACTATCTCCCGGATGCAAGCTCAACTGCGCACTCCTAAACGCACGGCTAATTTCAAGTTGATTTCAAATGATTCAAGATTTCTACATTGGTAATTTTGGCTATCAAAGGCATTTTGCGTATTGTCCGGTATGTCCATATTTCAAATGTTAATACCGAAGCTTCGATGCCATACAGTAAAGGTAAATAAAGTCAAGAAGAAAATGATAATCAACACGTAAGAAGACAGCCCACTTGAACATACACTAGATCTTGCTTACGTATGTTCAATATTACAACTCAGGAATAGTTTGTATTGCTTCTTGTTTAAAATAAATAGCGATATGCGTTCTCAGAAAAATGTTCCCACATTGGGTAATCAATAAAAACAATTGGGCCATGCCACATAGCTCATATACTCAACATGAATCTGTTTCCAAACGTAATTCATAGGAAGTTTGTTTCTAGTTTTGTCCAGTACTACTTATAATACGAAACAAATGCAAATTTAAATATAAATAGCGTATCTGAACCTTAAACATAATTTATTTATGATGTGTCATGGGAGCAATTTTGCGTTATTCTGTCAAATCAAAGTTCTAGTCTGCTATGCTAAAAACGTTGCAAGCCAACTTCATGAAAATTCTTAGGGGCCGATTACCTACATGTTAGGCCCTTTTAAACAAGAAATCATCATCATCATGAAAAGTCTGCGAAGCATAATGCCAACCTCAGTACGTAGGGTCATGACTGAAGATATAACAGAGATGCTCAATCATATTTGGGGACTGTCTATCCGACACATTATTAAGACAAAACAAAAAAGCAAAAAAAAAAAACACTCAGTTATCGAGCAAGGGAAATTAATCAGACGTTGCTAAAATCCTGGCTCCGGCGGGAATAAAATTCTCAAAACCCAAGACCACTACGCTGGCCATTTAACCAGGAATATGGACATGCAGGAAATGCATACAATGTTACATAAATGAAGGATACAGGAAAAGAAGGGGCTTATTGCATTATTTTTGTTTTTTAATGGCGATCTTCCCTCTGTCTTCTGATGTTTACTTGAACTTCCTAGTGGGTAACTCCATCTGTGAAAGGAACTCCAGAGAAACGAGTTGAATAAAAAAGAGCATGCAAGGAAAGAACGAGCTCACTGTATTCTTCTCACCGTCCGTGTACGAGCATCAGGAGGTAAGTTAAGCAGAACAGAAGCATTATATTTGTGAGAAAGAAGTCAAAAACTGAATGTGAATTTGAGGCGTTTTGCTTCGACTGTGGGGAAAATTTGGCTTTCCTAACATTTCCACGAATGATGTCTGCGACAGGAGACAGTTATCTGTGTTTGCATTTAATGTCCATGTACTGTCCACTTCCCAAAGTGTTGTCCATGTGTATTCGGAGCATGAAAGCAAAGAGGGAAGTTACGATGTACGCTCCTTGTTGCATCACTTCACCTACAGCCATTCTAATGTAATGCATCTGAGTATGTTCTGTGACTCGTGTAATGAACAACAAGAAATTCACTTTCTTTCGGTTGCTCTTCAACATAGTGAACGTTGAGATAAACCGTAACCTTTGCATTAAGGGACCATTCCTATAATGAAAACGACAAGAATATGGGTTTGGTGAATTCAAAAGCCGAGGTAATTGTTCCTAGTGACTGGATGTCTATAATCAAAACCGTTTGTCAGAAGCTTTCACAGTTCGATGTTGTAACAGCTGACCACACAATGTGTAGGAGTTGTTAGAACTTCTTGAATGAGGGGTATACAAAAAAATCACGATCTCCATCCTTGCCAGTAACAGAGGTCAAGATTCAGAGAGGACCGTTATTGATCTTCCAGACCACTTACAACAGAACTTGGAATTTGGTCTCCATAGCCGCGAAGCGGTAGATAGTTCGAATCCTCCTGATGTGTCCTGCCAGAGAAAGATTATGAAGGTAAGTGTATCATTACCGAGAAGTTCATAGACATACAAGAGTTAATGAGATTCTGTGGTAATGAGGCAAGTGATTATTTCTCGGAGATTCCTTACGGATAATGAACTGTAGCCTGATTTACGGGATGTGATGAACGTAATAGTTACTAAAGTAATCGGTAAATTGTTATAAATATTGTATTATGTGATATTGTGCTTGTCAAGGGCTTGAAAAATGTTCATAGTTTATATATTTATCTTGTTATTTCACTAATGATAATGAAAATAATACAGACAGAGACTTGAGATAATAGTTCAGCGCAATGAACTGCTTTTTTCTACGTATGCCGTCTTGCATGTTAAAATTCCATAATGAAAATAATTTACACACGGACTATGAATGTACCAAGACGTGTGATTTTCTGGACTTTAAAATCGGCAAAAGGACAGCTTGTGCGAGGTTTTGACGTTTTAAATGCTTCTACTGAAAAGTTACGAAAGTGTTGATAAGTCGCTTCTTTCCTAATATCCTTCAAATCTCTTAAAAAGGTTAAAATATAGCAATATGTCAATCAGAACAAGAAAGTTGTCAAACGAAACGGAGACACGGGGAACTTTCTGAACGTAGGAGGATTGTGCACGTGGAATATGAATGTGGCTAAAGAAGAAGCGAGAGAAAAAGGGGAAAATCACACGTGTAGCCAATAACTTTCCTTGAACGTGAACATCTTGAGTGCGTGTCTAAGTGAATTGCGTGTAGCTGGGCTCCCTTCTGTTTATAACTCTTATCAGACATGCACGAGATCTTAGACTTTACTTCCTAATTCTCAGTTAATGAGAAGAATGTTGTGCGATAAGGGATCCTGTATAGGGATCCTCCCTTCTGTCTCGGTGGAAGAAGTTCGTTTCCCTCTTCTGCAGGCGGACGATTTATTGCTAGTTCGCTGTCAGCAGGAACGATATCACACACCGATTGTAAAATATCACGTTAATAAAAACCTCAGCTGAAATGCGGCTCGTGTATCTGTATCACATGTTAAACGGTTGGTGTAGTATTGAAAACACACTAATGCCGAACAGGCTATATTCCTCACTTGGGGATATAGACTTTATGTTTACTACAGCAAGCGGCATTTTATACGACTATTTAGAGATATATTTATATAAAAACCAAACCAAAACCAAACCCCATGGCGCTACAACCCTTGACGGGCCTTCAAGCGACCGCTGCTTAGCTCGAAAGCCTGCAGATTACGAGGTGTCGTGTGTCAGCACGACGAATCCTCTCGCCCCTTATTCTTGGCTTTCTAAACCGGGGCCGCTATCTTACCATCAGATAGCTCCTAAATTCTAATCACGTAGGCTGAGAGGACATCGAACCAGCCCTCAGGTCCAAGTAAAAATCCCTGACCTGGCGGGTAATCGAACCCGGGGCCTCCGGGTAAGAGGCAGGCACACTACAATCTAGGAAATCATTTTATTCACGCTGAGTGAAATGGTAGTTTAGGGAAAGGCCTAAAATTTAATTCGCAAATATTTATATTATTAGTGGTCCTATCGATATATACTACATAAGTTATATAGAATTAAATTTCCGATCATTTATGTGTTTTACATTTATTCGTACCGGCTATGAGAACACAGATGTTCATGATTTTTTTTTTTTTTTTTTTGCTACTTGCTTTAAGTCGCACCGACACAGATGGGTCTTATGGCGACGATGGGATAGGAACGGCCTAGGTGTGGGAGGAAGCGGCCGTGGCCTTAATTAACGTACAGCTCAAGCATTTGCCTGGTGTAAAAATGGGAAACCAAGAAAAACCATCTTCAGGGCTGCCGACATTGGAGTTCGAACCCACTATCTCCCGGATGCAAGCTCACAGCTGCGTGCCTCCAACCGTACGGCCAACTTGCCCGGTCCATGAATTTGTATTATTGTTGCTAAGTCCATATCAACGCCGAGCCACGAGAAAATGGGTTAACAGAATTTCATTAAAATTGGTTGGAGAGTCGGGGAATAAGAAACTACAGCCCAAGCTATAGACAATTTTATTCACCCTGGATGAAGTTGTAGTTTAGGGAAGGGCGCCTAAAATTTAATTTTAAAATACCTATGTTATTGGCCCTATCGAAAAGTACTACATAACAAAAGATAGAGAATACAATTTCCGATCATATATGTTTTATTCCGTTTTAGCGTACCGACTATGATAAGAGTGTATTTCAGAGTTGGAAGAAAACTAAATGTGAAGGCCTACAATACCGAAAGCGCATAACATTGATCAATAATAACATTACAATGATCATTGTTTGTTGTGATGTTCTTTGTCTCTTATGCTGCCACTCAACTCCGATAGATGGAATTACTGCTGCGTACCGAGTATAACAGCCGGACTGAATATTGGCGGGAAATAGCTGGGGAGTTAAAAAACTTTCTTCTTTAGCATGCCATTCGTCTGGCTTACACATTTCCTGATACTGCTGGTACGTAACACACTGGTTCATCATAGTATTCCAGCTATTCGATCCCTACTCTGATGCACTGTTTTGAATTAGCAGTGTGCACACTTAAAGCAGAGGTTCACTTAGTAGTAGTAGTAGTAGTAGTAGTAGTAGTAGTAGTAGTAGTAGTAGTAGCAGCAGCAGCAGTAGTAGTATGACCTGATCTAGAATTACAATTTAGGCCTATTCCAAATTATAGCACCACAATTAACTGATTAACTCCAAATTCAACCCTGAAAAATCCGTTTCTTAAGAAAGGCTTCTACCTCTTTACATTTATTCAATTTTACATTCATTTTATTCCAAACTGGCTCCAAGGAAAAATTTGTCTCTAAGTCAGATAGATTTTTCCGCCACTAGTGTAGTGAATCGAGATTTTCCGATTCATCGGGTACTCTTAGGAAACCGATTAGTGAAAGGGCATTGTTTTTGCTCTCTCCACTGTTCGACCCCCCACACCTCTCCTTCGAAAAAAGACGAAGAGTGTTTACGGATCACGGCTGTCTGCGGCTTGGTCATTCCAGTTCTGGGACTTCAGACTCTTAGATCGGCAGCGTAGTACTGTTCGTTAAATGTGAGAAAATGTGTGGTTTTTCATTTGATCGAGTATTTCATATAAAAGCATTGCTTTTAATCGCGCGATTTCTACTGGCGTCATTGTAATGACCTATGTTCATTTCAGTTGGGGAAAGCACTAAGACAGTCTTTTTGAGGATGTATACAGGCAGGTAGACAGTGAGTGTCTCCCATTATAATGAGAACTTCCCAACTTTATTGTAACTGATGTTAGGCAAGCGGGCCTACCAATACAATGAATATTCCTTAACCCAGTCTTCATATGAGAAAAGACGTTTGGTGACTTCCCCGTCGCGTTTCTATTTTTTTTTTTTGCTAGTTGCTTTACGTCGCACCGACACAGATAGGTATTGTGGCGACGATGGGACAGGAAAGGGCTAGGAGTGGGAAGGAAGCGGCCGTGGCCTTAATTAAGGTACAGCCCCAGCATTTGCCTAGTATGAAAATGGGAAACCACGGAAAACCATTTTCAGGGTTGTCGACAGTGGGGTTCGAACCTACTATCTCCCAAATACTTGTCGCGTTTCTACGGTAACGTTAAGAGAAGAGTTTGCTCACAACGTGTACATACCTAACCTAGAATTCTGTATACAATGTAGAATTCCGTAGCGAAGCACGGGTACATCAGCTAGTTATTTATAAATTCACATATAAATAATGTATTCAGTACACATTTGATGCTGTTAGTCACAAAAAATCTCCGGGGTTTCTCTGATAGGTTGCAAAAGAACGTCGCTTCAAAGGTACCAGACTTTGCCTATGAACTCCACGACCATTTTCTGCGTACAAAGGTTTTCCTCGCTTATGCAGGAAGCAGGTCGGCGCATCTTGGCGATCTCGATCATGTTTAATGGTTGCCCAGATCATTCCCGATATATCAAAACCTTCTGGTTTATCCGTGAACTATGGAAGAATGCGACACCCTTGAGATCCATACTTAATTCCACGCCTTATTCAGTATAAAATTATTGTTTGGTAGGTTCTAGCCTACCGTATGAGGTGGATGTCTGGAGCGCAGCCTGCTGGTAACACAATCATCGATGTCTCAATGAACTGGCATTTTAAATTTGTCCATTATTGTATTTCAAGTTATTTCAGTCTTCCCATAATCAAAAGAATACGTAAAATGACACTTCATCGTACTGCAATTACATTCCGCAGTGTTTTATTACAGATCGTCCCTGACTGGTTGAACTCCGCATCACAGTAATGTAAACACGGATAGTCAGAGAGATCATGAATCAAGGAACACGAAATTTAACCATGACGAATTGTTTCTCCGCCTGGTTGGAGCACTGTGGACACACACACACACACACACACACACACACACATATATATATATATATCTGCATTCCCCACTCGAATATTCTACCACCATCACAATAATGATTAATATACACGCTAATCCAATTCCAACAGATATATACATCAGATATATGACAGTAGCGTATGGCTTTTTTAGTGCCAGGAGTGTCCGAGGACAAGTTCGGCTCGCCAGATGCAGGTCTTTTGATTTGACTCCCTTAGGCGACCTGCGCGTCGTGATGAGGATTAAATGATGATGAAGACGACACATACACCCAGCCCCCGTGCCAGTTAAAATAACCAATTAAGGTTAAAATTCCCGACCCTGCCGGGAATCGAACCCGGGACCCCTGTGACCAAAGGCCAGTACGCTAACCATTTAGCCATGGAGCCGGTATGACAGTAGCTATTTCATATAATTCGTATTACCTTCAATAATCCAGGATAAGAGGGTCATGTTTACGACTCTGGTAGCTTAATGGACTGTTCGCTGATTCAAATAACATTAACTCTTATGTTTTGTTACACATGGCCCCATGTGCACATCTCTTATATTTTTCATAGTGTTACGAATAAAACTACCGTCTGTTTCATTACTCCATTTTATTTCAGGATGACTCAAACACACACACACAGAGTTCTAATCAGCTACGAATGGCCACACTAATTATAAGTCTTTTCACAAGTCTCTCTTCCTTTTGACACAGCAGGCGGTCCACCTCGTTGCTATACCTGCGGACGCTTAATCCTTACTTTCACTTTCCTCAAGTTAAGTCACCTCATAGAGCAGCTGTGTGTAGACAGCTGGATCTGAACACAGGGCTACAGGCCGCTCGACACACAATGACTGTTCACTGGTTCGATTCATAGACATTCCAGTGAAATAAAATAGCGTATGGCTTTTAGTGTCGGGAGCGTCCGAGGACATGTTCGACACGCCAGGTGCAGGTCTTTTGATTTCACACCCGTAGGCGACCTGCGCGTCGTGATAAGGATGAAATGATGATGAAGACATATACACCCGGCCCCGTGCCAGCGGAATTAACCAATGATGGTTAAAATTCCCGACCCTGCCGGGAATCGAACCCGGGACTTCTGTGACCAAAGGCCAGCACGCTATCCACTTAGCCATGGTACCGGACGACAGTCCAGTAATTCACATAGTCGCATGCAGTACACAACTAAACAACTCAACAGTATTCAACAGCAGGACGATACTCACAACAGCGAACATTAACACAGGTCCATTTACCCTCACACTCACAATAGCGGCCTCCTTCACTGACTCACGGCGATCCTCAGTCCACATAAATGCACAAGCACACAGTACTCTCAGGTAGTACACGTCTTCCGTTCGGTCGTCTTCAGTCCACCTACTCAGTGGACTCTCTGACACCACAACAATAGCTCCTGGTTCAGACCTCGGTGGGACACTAGCGACAGCCAACACCTGTCGCCCCCAGCCCAGCCACCGAACCCTAACTCACTGTGTCTCTCACTGAGTCCAACACTGACTGACTGACTGACTGACTGACTGACTGACTGCCCGCGGCTAGCCCCCGTTTTTATAGCTCGGGTGATTTCAGCCAGAATGTACGCGAGATGGGTAGAGGCAGAACATTTCCGTTAATCTCCAAGAAACGCACAGGTAAGTAGGCCGACGAGAACAATACACGGAAAGGCCGGCCCCACCCCACAAGCCGACTGGGAGATCCCAGGTCGTCTGAGTCACGAGCCCATTCCTGGAAGTACCGAAAGGGACTACCATGGGGCTGGCAGGTAACGATAGCAAGCCATTTACAACAAAACAAACAAAAACACGTAAATACATGGATCAAACCTGGAGGATTTGCGTCGCGACGAATAGGATAGTTATAATTATATTCACGTAACTTAAATAAATTCATCATAGTATGATATAAAATATTGTACGCAACAGCTACATAATAATGATACGTTTACGTTACTCGTTTCAAATTCAGCCCTCGTATGTTCCTAACGTAGAAGACCACTTTTCGTGGCTGTCGCGTAAATAACTATTCTTGCACTATCGTAGGAGAGCATTTTTCCGACCAATATGTGATCTAAGAAATGGCAGGCAGTACAACTAATCGTATCCGACACGATACAATACGTATTGTGAATTGAGCTCTGTGTCAACTAGTTTAGTACTACTACTGAGGCAGCAGGGAAAACAAAGCCAAGTGCTAAAGGTCGTAAGGAAGAAGCTGATGAAGCTCAAATAGTACAAAATAAAACTTTCGCATGATGTTATTCCTTGATCGCGTTTGGCTGCGACTTTCTGAAGGCGGTTGCTAAACGACAGAGTCCTGTCAAGTGTAATTCCTAGCTCTCAGGATGTTTGTTGTGGGCAAGATGCATATTCATGGTCTGGACACTTAGTTCGTAATGCACAGTCTTGTTGTTGAGGTGGAAATATGATACTTCAGTTTAATTCGGATTGAGCTGGAATCTCCATTTGTGAAAGAAGAGCTACTGCCTTAAAATGGACATATTTCCATGCATTGATGGTGTTTGGCTGGTGCTGAGTGTTTCAGGTAAATCGGCTATATACCACCGGTTTACTGTAATATCATAAAGCATAAGTAGGAATAGGAACACTGTGATGTCCACCCGTTCAAGAACAGAGCAGTGCCTTTGATATTCTGCTCAGCAGTAGTGAAGCGAGCGCTGGGGGAAATAGTTCCTCTTAACTGTTACGGAACTAACGAGTTAAGAAACTTTAAAGGCTACTGCTGGTCACTACATCAGAAAACCTGTTTTACGATTGCGAACAATATTATACGTAAAGGCGTATGACCATTTCGATTTTAAGTGAATGTTAAATATTAACAATATAGTTTCTGTTAAAGTAGTAGCGTCTCGTATGTTCTGAACATAACGAACAAAAAGAAAACTATATGTTACATGTATTCTACTTATCCGAAATTAATATACACCATCGACGTTATAAAAGTGACCGGATCGATGGTTAAATTCTTGGTCCAAGGTGTCCCTGGTTCGATTCCAGGTCTTGTCGAGGATTTTAATCTTAATTGGTTAATCCTCTAGATTGGGGTTGATGTGTGTATCGTATTCAATATTACAATTCATCATAGGGTAGATAGCGCACCCTCCTCACAGACTTGTAGGTCGCCTAAAGGAGTCAGTTTGATAGACCTACACCAGGTCTCTTAGGAGATCATACGCCATTTTATTTATTAAAAAATTACCACACTGTTTGAAATGTCGTTAATATATATACTAGCTGATGTACCCGTGCTTCGCTACGGGATTCTACAACAGAATTATAGGTGAAGTAGTGTACACGTTGTGATTAAGATGTTATTAAATTACAAAGCTCTTAGCGTTACGGGAGAAACAGGACGGAAATGTCGCCATATGTAGTTTCTCATCTAAGACTGGGTTAGGGAATTTTCACTGTAATGGCAGGCACTCTTGCCTACAACCAGTCACAATGGATTTGGAGAGTTTTCATTATGATGGCAGGTCCCCTTGCCTACTGCCAGTCACATTGGAGTTGGGCAGTTTTCATTATAAGGACAGACACTCACTATCTACCTGCCTTTTTATGTCTCAGAGGTTTCCCCAAAGTCTTAAGCTATCTGCCAATGGGCAGAAAATCAACGTGACAGTAGGATTACTGAGAGAAAGCTGTATTTCAATCCTTATTTGCATTAGTACAAATCCAAAGTACAGGTCAGCTATGCTTGTGGTTGAGGTAAATGGAGAATATAACGTGATTCACAGCAAGAGGTTTTTTTTATTTTTTTATTTTTGCTAGTTGCTTTACGTCGCATCGACACAGATATGTCTTATGGCGACGATAAGAGTTAAATTATGAATATGGCAGTCTGTTATTAAAAGGCCAGTCTTCCTGGTAAGTAACGTATTAATTTAAAAATGAGAGTAGTGTAGATAGTATGGAATACGTTATAGGTAGCATTGGGTACCTTTAAGATATCCGTTCTGTTAGTGGAAGGGATACCATTCTATTGGAGAGCTTCGGTATAAACAATATTCTGGGTCTCACCGCCTGGCACACGTATAAAGAGAGAATTAGAAGAGCTGACCCGAGAGCAAGCAACGTATAATTGTTCATGTGAGAAACAACCTGAATTTCCAAGTTCTACCCCAGCGGTAGTTAGTGTTTCGCCTTGCGACTTATTTATCGTCATGGCAAAGCAGACACTTATGGGGAATTGAAGTCGCCTAAATTGGAAGGGATAATTGGTAGGAATTAGGGGAATACGTGGTATATATACAATTTCACCCCTTCCGCTACCTGTTAAAATATCGGCCTCAATGATGTTCCTGTGTAACGACCTTACTCTCAGGCGGATACCGTTGCACAATTTCGGTGCGTTTAGGTTCCTCAGTAGCATTATCGGCACTCCTATTTTTAAAGTAATCTCATGTGCTGGCAAACCAGGTGCAGAAATAGAATTGAGGGACTCAAGTGGATAATGAACAGCATCGTCGTCGTTCATGACAGAATTAGCTGATATGTATTTTATTTCTTCGCCCGGAATTCTAGACATGATTTTCCTATTTATTTCTGTTACCTGTTGATTTTTTGGAGCCAAAATAGCTCGCTCACAAAGCCACGTATTTTGAGCAGTATGGATATTGTGAATGTCCTGGAAAATACTGTCAATTAGGGCATCCTGAGACTGAACGATTTTAGCCAATGACGCTGGAATAGTTGCATACGCATGTTGGTTGTGAGAGAGAATTTCTCAATCAAGGGCCATAAGTAAGATTTCTTCAGTGAAGCTTGCACTTCGTCCGCTCTCGTCCCACCTGTTACAACTGGTGGAGTCTGACGGAAATCTCCCGCAGATAACATCGTTATGCCCCCCATAACCATGCCCGTCTTTCTTATGTCCTTTAGCGTCCGATCTAATGTTTCAACCACCTTTTTGTTTGCCATGGTGCACTCATCCCAAACAATCAAGCGGCATTCTCTTATAACCTGAGCCATTCCGCTGTTTCTTGAAATAGAACATACGGGCGATTCCATCCGGTCAGAATCTACGGGTATTTTGAACATTGAATGAGCTGTCCTTCCTCCAGGGAAGAGAGTGGCGGCGATCCCGGAAGATGCTACTGCCAAAGTAATCTTCCCCTCACTTCTCACTCTAGCCAAAATTAAACAGATGAGGAAAGTTTTGCCTGTGCCCCCCGGAGCGTCCAGAAAGAAGAGTGTGCCCATGTCGTGACTGATACTGGAGAGAACTCTCTGATAAACGGCTTCCTGTTCTCGTGTAAGATTGCGCTCGTTGTCAGTCACAATCGTTCTGAGTGCAGGGGTATCGCAGGATGTTTCCCTCAAATAATCTTGGTTAACAGTTGAAGCTATGACTGGTGCAGGTGGCAAACCGTACTGTTCAAGGTTTAGCCCTCCAATGTGGCAAACGACCTGTTGTAACTCTGCGAGGCACCGGTCGTATACATGTGGGCCAAATTCCAAATTTATTTGAGGGTTGTTTAGTCTCTCTTCGTAAATATAGTCTTCTGCGAGGGCGTCACGGAATTTCACCCATAGATCTACAGCGTCACTCAAGTTACAAAACACCGGTATAACGGCAAATAAGTGTCGTAGCTGAGATGCACTATTTCGTAGGGCTGCCTCCCTGAGCGTATCTTCCCAGTGAGTGTCATCCTCAAGGAGCTCTAGAGCCCTACAGGCAGCCTCATAGGTCGGGTGCACCACTCCATGGACAGATCACAAGTGTTCAAAAGAAGTTCGGGTCCTGACTGTGTGCAGGAGCAGCCTGTTACTGTTACCCGGGTGAATCGTGTATACCCTACCAATAGCGGGATCTTCTTTATACCTGGGTAGCCCTCTAGGGGCAAACCTACTTTCCTCCTCGAAAATTCCCCTTTCTGCTTATTAAATGTATAGTAGCTTGGTACTTCGTTGTACAGCAACGTTTGAGCGAAAGGAGCAATTTGGCAGAGCTTAAAGAAAGCAATTAGCGTTGTGTTTCGCGGATTCTCCACTCTTTCTCTGACATTTGAAGGTTGGAAATAAACTCTTTGGCCGTTTTCTAAGTGTACGTCCAAATGAATGACAGGAGGGTACCTCTCATGAATGGGAAAGGACAATATTCTCCAGGCTGACTCCGAAGTGCTTATGTAACGTCCAGTTTGATAAGCAGAGACTTCATCGTTGTCATTTTGGATACAGAAAGTGGCCCGGTCGCTACCTTTATTGACATATTTGCATATGTATTTAACAGACTTAACGCTGCTGCAATATTCTACATTAATGTGTGTCATGAAAGTCCGAGCAAGGACCGGTGAGTATGGGACAACCCACCTATTGTCCACACGTACAGTTTCGCCACCGACTCTTATAAGTGCCGTGAAACCTCCAGAATTTTGGTCCCTCCTTTTGTATATGGGATAGCTATCGTCCCCTGTAACTGTATGATCGACAAATTTCTTAGGATACTTTTTGGTGCAATGTCCTTCCTTCATACACGGTGAGGAACGGTTGAGTTCGCCACAGGGACCGTGCACCATATGACTCTTCACAATTCGGTAGAGCTCTGGATCGATATCAGGGTCAGGGAACTCAGCGTGAATGACGTTATCTATCCTTCGGTCACGAATCGGTTCTTCAAGCCACAGCAAGATATGTGCGTGAGGCAGTCCTCTCTTCTGCCATTCCACCGAGTATATATAGCAGTGCCGAATATTTTACCCTTCGTCAGAAGTTTAATCATTGCCTTCAATTTGAGATAGAAGACTCGGGAGACTATGTCATAACGACACTGAGGGGATTGTTCTGGCAGTAGAGCAGACTTAATTTCGTCCCAGTTAGGGTTGGTTGTTAAAGTTATGAAAAGATCGGGCCGTCCGAACTTGCGGACATAACAAAAAGCGTCCTGGGTCTTAGCATGCATGTACCGCGGCCCTCCGGTAAAACTCGAAGGCAGAATGACGACTCGACCCAGTTCTTCCACATTCGTGTCTTGTCTGAGCGTATCCTGGAGGCGAATGTAACTCTCGGCACGCAATTTGGATTGGTTACTTCGTATGAATTGTAACCGTTCACTTTCTATTTTCGCATACATATCAACCAGGTACTGATTAAATAGCTGCCTGAAAGAAAATAGATAATTAGTGACCCCATCTCTATCCATAAGTCGGTAACAGTAGAACTCCATCGCTGACATCATCTTATTTGTCGCTTCTCCGGTGGAAGGGTTGACATGGAAAATGGAGAAGTGGTATCCGTCCTCTCCTTGGGTGAACATCAGAGGGTACTGAAGAGCGTCGTATGACCGGTGTGTCTCGCAAATACGCCTTAGTCCTTCGTGTCGTGTCCGCAATATAATATCCCTGCCGTCACTCAATTCACCCACCATAAGGACAGCCATTTCATTTGTGGTGGGAGCATTATACCTCCCGGGGTGCTCCCCTGCGGGCTTTCGGTCTGCCTTTATTACTATTTGGTAGTCTGCGATCCTCTCTGCTTGTAGGGATTCCACAGTTGACTTGAGATCTCGGACATAAGGGTTCACGCTGTGTAGCATCTCCTGTATTCCTCTTATTGATGTTGTGTTTAAATCATTAAAATTGGAGGTTCTTACCCTCACTTGTTCGTTAGTATCGGACACAAAGTAAATTTGTAGGTAGGAAGGTGACTGATCTTGGGCAGGGAAGAGGGACCCAATAAGACGGTAAACCTGGCCCTGAACTTTGAATGTCGGCATATATCCGGACTCTCTAATTTCCTTAGCGGCAAAGGAGGTCATTTGGAATGCGTTATTGTACGCTCTGATATGAGTAAGGAAATGTCGGGATAAGGGATGTGTATTGGTAAGCAAGGATAGCAGGGGTTCCGGTGGCTCAGGTAACGGGGGCAGTTTTACTTTTCCAGAACAACAGCAAATACCCTTGGGTTCTCCCTTCCATCGCAAGGCTTTACAAAATTGGCAGACAACTTCCATTGCGCCTATTTTTGCTCCTTCATTGTAGATGATAAGTGGATCATAAGAAAATCCACTGTTCACTTTATCAGCCCATCTTCTTCGGTTCCGTGTAAGATGCCTCTCCCTCTCAAATTCCAGCCTCTGCACTCTCTCCTCATTAGACTCTACTTGTCTTATGGCTGCGTGCCTCTCACGGTCCTCTGTCAACCTGATATTTCTATCCTCATCCTCTTCATTCCGCCGAAGTTCTCCAATCCTCTCATTCTCTCTATGAAGAGTCAAGTGCCTTGCTTCAACATTCAAGCGGTACCTCTGCCTCTCCTCAGCAAGTCTAACTTCCCCCTGATCATTAGTTTCATGCAATCTTGTTACAGTATAGCGAGATCTATTCACGGCCAACCTTTCTTCTCTTTCTCCGCTAGATTCCCTGTCCAACAATCGAATGTGGCGTACCCTGTCTCGTTCCAATCTCTCCTCTCTTTCGGCCTCCGTCTCTTGATCCCTGAATTCAGTGTGGCGCACCCTGTCTCGTTCCAATCTTTCCTCTCTTTCGGCCTCCGTCTCTTGATCCATGAATTCAGTGTGGCGCACCCTGTCTCGTTCCAATCTTTCCACTCTTTCGGCCTCCGTCTCTTGATCCCTGAATTCAGTGTGGCGCACCCTGTCTCGTTCCAATCTTTCCTCTCTTTCGGCCTCTGTCTCTTGATCCATGAATTCAGTGTGGCGCACCCTGTCTCGTTCCAATCTCTCCTCTCTTTCGGCCTCCGTCTCTTGATCCATGAATTCAGTGTGGCGCACCCTGTCTCGTTCCAATCTTTCCACTCTTTCGGCCTCCGTCTCTTGATCCCTGGATTCAGCGTGGCGCACCCTGTCTCGAAGCAATCTTTCCTCCCTTTCGGCATCTGTTTCTTTCTCCCTTAATTGAATGTGGCGAACTCTATCTCGACACAACCTTTCCTCCTTCTGGGCTTCAGTCTCCTGTTCCCTCAATTGAGTGTGGTGTACCCTGTCTCGACCCAATCTCTCCTCTTTTTGGGCTTCGGTCTCCTGTTCCCTTAATTGAAAGTGGCGTACCCTGTCTCGATCCAATCTTTCCTCCCTTTGGGTTTCAGTTTCCCGTTCTCTGAGTTCCAAATGACGCACCCTGTCTTGAGTTAATCTTTCCTCCCTCCCGAATTCAGTTTCGTTCTCCCTCAGCATAACGTGTCGTACTCGGTCTTGATGCCGTCTTTCCTCCCTCTCAACCCCACTTTCTCGTTTTCTTAACTCTGTGATACGTGCATGATTCTGAGACAGCCTTTCCTGTCTCTGGGACTCAGTCTCTGCTTGTCTTGACTGCGAAGCATGCTCCCTCAGTACCATCAAACGTTGAGATCTTTGCTCTTGGGATTCACGAGAGCGAATCAATCGCAAGCGCTTAGCCTGCCTAGATACAGCGCTGATATTACTCCTCTTTCGAGAAGGCATAATTGGAAAGAAATAAGGCGATAATTATAGAGTCAAGAGAAGCGAAGAAGAGAAAAAAAGGAAAATAATCCTAGGCTAATCCCAACTACTATATAGTAGTAAGTGGGACGTAAAAACAATTATTATAATTATTATCCAACTCCAATAAGACAATGACGTCAATAATTCAAAGCCATATGATATATTGGATCAAATAAAAAGTGGAACAGGTTCTCACTTTTCACGAACAGAAATCAGTTGGCGTAAGAAAATAATTATAGTGTGAACAGAATATTGAAGAAGAGAACAAAGACAATATGCCTAGGCTAATTCCAACTAAAATAATATAATGATATCAGTATTCTTGTCAGAATAAAAAATTCAACGACTGGAAAGTCGCGTTTGAAAGCAATGCTCTTACAAAAAATGTTCGATCAAATTAAAATTAGCTTAATTTTCACTTTTAATGACAGTAGGCCTACTATGCTGGCGTTCAAACCGTGTCAAGTTCCAGAGCTGGAATGACCCAGGCACCCAACAGTGCTGAACAATGCTCTGCCGTGGTCCGTTAAGTGAGCATCATTCCTATAAATATAAGATATAACAGAGCAGGGATGGAATAGGTGTAATACTATGATGAATCAGCGTGACACATACCAGTAGCTATCAGACCATGTATGAACCAGAGGAATGGCATGCTGAAAAATAACAATTATTTAACTCTCCAGTAACTCCCGCCAATATTTAGGCAGACTGTTTTAGTCAGGTAGTTAACTCCCTTATTTCAAGCGATACGCAGCAGCAATGCTATCTATCGGCGATGAATGGCAGCATAAGAAACAAAGCACACCACAAGAAACAATAACCAATGTAATGTTATTGTGGATCAGTGTTAAGAGCTTTCCGATATTGTAGGCCTTCACATTTGGGTTTCCTTCCTACTGTCTGATATCAGGGCATCCAATGTAAGGGAGTCCTCTTCTATTAATCTTCAAGCGATCATTCCTTCATGATTCTTTTTTTCTTACTTAGATAGTCATATTCACATTTTTGTTGATGACCACGCGGCTTTTAACCTTAACATAATACCGACAGAATCCACCCCGATCGCCAGTTAACAGGATTGAACAATATTTCCATATTAAGGGTGTTCGGTGTTGATATGGAGCAAGCAACAAAAATGTAAAGTCATCAGAGAAGTACCATTTCACCCTATCATAGCATAGAATGTAATACCTTATTCCTGACTGAACATATCGATTTTCATTGAACACTCTCGAGCCATTTCATATAGATTACGCCACAAAAGTGTAAATCATGAAAATCTAGGTTATCATAGCCGGTGCGGCAGAACTGTAGAAGACATGAATGATGTACATGAAAATTGTATTTTCTATAACTTTAGTGATGTAATATTTGTCTATATAACCACTATTAAATTCCACTTGAAGTACTTTTTCGATAGGACCAATAACATAGGTATTTAAACATTAAATTTTAGGTGCCTTCCCCTAAACTACCATTTCACCTAGCGTGAAGGAAATTATTTATACCCTAGACTGAAATGCCTTATTCCCTTACTTTACATACCGACTTTCATTAAATTCTGTTCACTTATTTTCTTGTGGTTCGGCATTGACATAGACTTAGCAGCAAAAACTGCAATTCATAAATATCTGTTATCATAGCCGGTACGGTAAAAACGCATAAGACATAAATGATTGGAAATGTAATTCTATATAACTTTAGTAATGTAGTATTCATCGATTGGAGCACTAACAACATAGATATTTTAGTATTAAATTTTAGGCCTCCCCTAAACCACCATTTCACCCAGCGTGAATACAATTATTACAGACAGATGTACCCCGGCTTCACCACGAAATTCTACATTGTATACAGAATTCTAGGTTAGGTAGTGTACACGTTGTGAGCAAGATTGTATTAAATTACATAGATCTTAACGCTACCCTAGAAACGTGACGGGGAAGTCACCAGACGTCTTTCCTCGTATGAAGACTGGGTTAGGGAATTTTCATTGTAATGGTGGGCCCGCTTGCCTATCTTATTTTTTCTTTACAACTTGTTTACGTCACACTGACACAGATAGGTCTTATGGCGACGCTGGGACAGGAAAGGGCTAGGAGTGGGAAGGAAGCGGCCGTGGCCTTAATTAAGGTACAGCTCCAGCATCTGCCTGGCGTGGAAATGGGAAACCACGGAAAACCATCTTCAGGGCTGTCGACAGTGGGGTGTGAACCCACTATCTCCCGAATACTGGATAATGGCCGCACTTACGACTGCAGCTATTGAGCTCGGTCGCTTGCCTACCATCGGTCACAATCAGACACACACTCTCCACCTGACTTTCTACATCCTCAGAAAAACTGTTTTAGTGGTGTTCCCAACTGAAATGAACATAGGTCATTACAATGACGTCAGTAGGAATGGCGCGATTAAAAGCAATGCTTTCATATGAAATACTCGATGAAATGAAAAACCGCACACTCTCTCACTTTTAACAAACAGTACTACGCTGCCGATCTAACAGTCCAAAGTCCCTGAGGTGGAATGACTAAGCCGCAGACAGTCGTGATCCGTGAACACTCTTCGGGGCGGGTGTCGAGTAGTCGAGAGTCCGAGGGCAAAAACTATGCCCGTTTACTAATCTGTTTCCTGGGAGTAGCCGATAAGTCGGAAAATCTCAATTCACTACACTGCTGGCGGAAACCCCCTCTTCACTGCTAATTTGGAATAAAATGAATGTAGAATTTAATAAAAGTTAAGAGGAGGAAGGTTTCTTAAGAAAGGACTCTTTTCAGGGTTGATTTTTTACTTATTTAGTGAACTGTAGTGCTACAATTTGGAATAGGCCTAAATTGTTATTCTAGACCAGGTCATACTACTGTTAATACTGCTACTACTAAACGTTTTCCTTCCTCCCCTGAAGGGGGAGGCGGGCCTCTTAGACGGTTATGCCGTGTCTCAGGCCGGGAGATTTGTTACGGTAGAGGAGATATGCGGGGAAGGTGTGGGGGTGTGGGGGTGGACGGCCGTGGCCTATACTATGAACTGTCCCGGCATTCGCCTTAGTGCAGGAGAATGGAAAACCCAGGGCTAAAGCTATGCCCTTTTACTAAACTGTTTCCTAAGAGTACCCCCGATGAGTCGGAATATCTTGGTTCACTACGCTGGCGGCGGAAAAATCTATCTGACTTGGAGGCAATTTTTACCTCCAAGCCAGAGGAGAATGAAAGTGAAGAGGAAGAAGCTCTTTTTAAGAAACGACTCTTTTCAGGGTTGAACTTTGAGTTATTTAGTGAATTGTGGTGCTATAATTTGCCGGCCCCGTGGTGTAGGGGTAGCGTGCTTGCCTCTCGCCCGGAGGCCCCGGTTTCGATTCAGGGCCAGGTCAGGGATTTTTCTCTGGACCTGAGAGCTGGTTCGAGGTCCACTCAGCCTACGTGATCAGAATTGAGGAGCTATCTGACGGTGAGATGGCGGCCCTGGTCTCGAAAGCCAAGAATAACGGCCGAGAGGATGCGTCGTGCTGACCACACGACCCCTCATAATCTGCAGCCCTTCGGCAGGCCAAGGCCCTTTGAAGGGTGTTACGTGCCGTGGGGTTTGGTTTGGTTTGGTTTGGGTGCTATAATTTGGAATATGCCTAAATTGTAATTCTAGATCAGGTTATACTACTACTATTACTACTACTAATAATAATACTACTGAGCCTCTGCCATAAGAGTGTACACTGCTCATTCAAAACAGCGCGACAGAGTAGGGATCGAATAGCTGGAAAACTATGATGAACCAGTGAGTTACGTACCAGCAGTACGGTATCAGAAAATGTATGAACCAGAGGAATGCCATGCTAAAGAAGGAAGTTTTCTTACTCCCCAGCTATTTCCCGCCGATATTCAGTCAGGCTGTTATACCCGGTACGCAGCAGTAATCCCATCTATCGGAGTTGAGCGGCTGCATAACAGAACATCGCCACGAACAATGGTCAATGTAATGCTATTGTTGATCCATGTTATGCAATTTCTGTATTGTAGCCCTTCACTTTTATTCCGACTCTGAAATACCACTCTAATCATAGTCGGTACGGTAAAATTGAATAAAACATAAATGGTCGAAAATTGTATTCTCTATAATTCCTATGTAGTACTTTTCGATAGGACCAATAACATAGGTATTTCAAAATTAAAATTTAGGCGCCTTCCCCTAAACTGCAATCTCATACAGGGCAAATAAAACTTTTTATAGCTTAGACTGTAGTTTCTTATTCCCCGACTCTATATACCGACTTTCATTAAATTATGTAACCCATTTTCTCGTGGCTCGGCGTTGATATGAACTTGGCAACAAAAACACAAATTCATGAATATCTGTGTTATCAAAGCCGGTACGGTAACAATGTATGATATAAATGATCGGAAATTGAATTCTATATAACTTTAGTTATGTAGTATTTATCGATAGACCACTAAAAATATAAATATTTGAGAATTAAATTTTAGTCCTTCCCCTAAACTACCATTTCACTCAGCGTGAGTAAAATAATTTATAACCTAGATTGTAGCGGCTCATCCCCCGACTTCACATACCGATTTTCATTAAATTCTCGTCAGCCGTTTTCTCGTGATGCGTGTACATACAAACATACATACATACAGACAGACAGACAGACAGACAGACAGACAGACAGACAGACAGACAGACAGACAGACAGACAGACAGACAGACAGACAGACAGAAATTACGGAAAAGAAAAAAGTGCATTTTCTTGTTACTATAGACATGACCGATATAGAAATACCATTCTTTCAAAATTCTGAGCAATGTACAGACAAAACTCTTATATATATTGCATCCATAAGCGAATGTGCATAATGAATGTATAAATTAAATGTTTAATAATTCGCATATGGGAATACTGCAGTAGGCTGGGAAAAGCTCGCAGTCTCACAAAGCAACAGTCAGGCGCCGTTCAGACTGAAAATATATCCACAAAATACGTCTTAAGGCACGAACAGGAAGTAGCTAGCCTGAGTGGTACGTCCAATTATGTTTTATGATGCCGACGAGAAGTAGAAACTTTCTATCCAGTTCCCACCTGAATCCGCACGTCGGAATGCGCCCGGCCCGGAAGAGCGAGTGAGAAACGAATAATACCCGTCATCCCTTGGCAGAAAATGGAAGAATCCAAGCTACTAAAAGCGCGAAAGTCTCAGCCAATCACAAAATTGCAAATTTTAATGTCTTGTCATAGCGGGAATCTACAGCTAGTATTTCGCGATTTGGTGCCCGAGGTAGCTGTGAAAGATTGTGTCCTGATTTCCTAACAATATTTGAGAATTTATCAGTGCAAAAGTGTGGTTAATCAGTGGTTAAATAAGAAATTTTCAATTTTACATGGAAGAGTGGTATCGCCCAGGAAAGGAACAGTCATGGCTGGAAGGCGCCATACTCTTGTAGAAAATAGAGCCAATGACGCGCCGTCGTATCAATTAACCTGTGATCGTTTCTCATAACGCAATGTAACACGTAAATCGGACCAAAATTAGGAATGTTTAGAACACATTTCCTAAAATTCTTACCTACGGACGTATGATAAATCGGTCCCAAGTGTAGGATTATTACGCCACATCCCTTCCACAGAACTATTTTCGAAGTGGGAGAGGACTATTTACAAAACTGACGACACCAGTGTGAGAAATCTCAGTCTTGTAAGAACTTCAGTCTTGGAGAATTTCAGTCTCGTACAGTAGTTGGCATCCGAGTGAGTAATGTATTTATTTGTGTGAGTAATATCTTAGCCGAAATGAACACTGTGACAAACTTTTATTCAACTTTAGTTTATGCAGAGATAATCAGGCAATTAAATTAACAAATGACAATGGTAGTTATATTCTCAACACTTGCCTTGATGAACTTAAAATGCTAGGTCCGAGATGAACAATGAATCTCGTCGTAACACGTAGCAGCATAGCATTTTCCCTAGTTCACGTGCAGCTTGTGTATTTTGTGGAAAGGACATATTTTGGAGGACGATTATTATAAAATTCTCCACATATCATCGGGAACATTACATTTAATTTTTTCCACACTCTCATAGAACTATTATTGCAAGTGAGATATTTGGGAGCAGAATTAGTCAAGCTAGTTACAGGGAGAAAAACTTTGTTTTCACAAGTGGAATGCTGCCGCACTAAGACCTTGAGTCCAGTGTTATGGTCAGAGAAGGTGAATAACCAATAATCCTTTACACAAACAAACTGAGAGGGGTGAGAGAGAGACGACAGCAGACAGGTAGCGGAGTCGAGACTTTCAACTTCACGTCAGGTGCCCAATGCAGTGTCATTGAATATTCTTCGTAGGAGTATTAAAATGCGAGTGCTAACATAAATATGGACGTGTGCAACGCTATTGTAAAAAAATGCATCAAGTTTGCGTGTGTGACCTCTTGGATAAAATCAGCTTGAAGATGGAGTACTAAATTCATCATGACGGAGTCCGGAGGATGATCTGACCTGCCTCCAGCACAAATAAGGTAAATGAGCATAATGTACATATGTAGGACTATGAACAATCGATGATCAAAATGTAGTTTATAATTTTAGATAGGATTATAAATAATTCACGTGTTGGATGATATTAATTATAGTTTGATATCATTTTATTTTTGAGTTAAACGTGAGACTACGACAATTATATTTGGCGATTCGGAATATAAGTGTCATAATGTCACAAAAAATTGTAACTGTGAAATTAGGATCGTAATAATAATAATAATAATAATAATAAAAAATAAGTGTTAGCGAGTGTTATTTGCGCAGTTTCCTTAAGTTAATGTTTTTCATATTATTTCTGGATCATTTTTGAAGTAAGTCATTTTGAGATATGAGAATCCTATTACTAAGAAATTTACATACGGTGTAGTGCAGATTTTAAAGTGATAACAATAAAAATAACATGGTAAGGAGCGTTATATTTTTGTTGACGTTTTGATTTTGTAGATGCCGTCATGTCAGTTTAAATGTTTATTTTGCTGCTAGCGCATTCAGTTTATTATTTCATGTTATGTAATCATTATTCAGATGACTGTTTCCGGTAGCTCTCATACTTTGTATTTCGCGAGGATCTGGTTGATGCGTGAAAGTTAATTTCTGTATTGTAACGTGGTTACACATTTCGATAGTCGCGTTTTTGAGAGGCAATCTCGTTATTTCAGTTAAATAATTAGCGAGAGGAAGCCATTGATAAGTTAGCTCTGATATTTCATAATATGTGAAACGGTGGATGATCAAATAACGAGCAAAATAATAGTAATATCCCTGATGTTCTGCGTTGAGAAAATGGAAAATGTGGTATTTGGACCATGTCATGAATAATGTCCTAAAAATGGATGTGTGAACGACACAGCTATTTCGCCCGCCTGATATGAGCGAGGCCGTACTATGAGGTACTACGTCGAGAATATTGATGAATAAATATAATTGTGAGATGAATAATTTAACCGAGAGTGTTAAATATGCGACGACATGTGTAATGGTTGTAGGCGGAAAGCCTGTATTGTTTCAAATAGTTTCCAGGGAAAATAAATGCTCGGAATATGCAATTTTGAGTCCGAGGTAAATTGTGAACAGAACGACCGATCAATGTGTGTTTCGACAGTCTAGTATAATCATTGATGACATGTAATACCAATAATTATAGTCCGTAAAGAATGAATAGTGTCATGTCCAGACATTTTAGTCTGAGGTTAGAAGATTGCCATCAAATTCACATAATTTTGCTACTTGGATCAGGGTAATATTTTATACTTCGATTTTGCGTATTTTTATTTTATTAAGCAGCGATTTTTGGGGTCTAGATTTTTATTATGATATCCTTTCTTTGTGTATATTTTGTCGCCGGGCTGAGTGGCTCAGACGGTTAAGGCTCTGGCCTTCTAACCCCAACTTGGCAGGTTCGATCCTGGCTCAGTCCGGTGGTATTTGAAGGTGCTCAAATACGACAGCCCCGTGTCGGTAGATTTACTGGCACGTAAAAGAACTCCTGCGGAACTAAATTCCGGCACCTCGGCGTCTCCGAAGACCTTAAAAAGTAGTTAGTGGGACGTAAAACAAATAACATTATTGTATATAATTTGTCACCGTATTATTTTAGAATCTGATACGTGAATAGTGTTTGATTTAATGTCTGTAAATAAAATAAATAGGTGTAGTCAGGTTACTTTAATTTCAGTTTTTCTTGGGAGCAGTGTTTCTCCATTGACATGTTCATTTATGTAAATAAGATTTCATGTGTTAGGGTAAGAGATCATCGATTAGTTCATAGTCAAAACCATTGTAGTGGTACGCTCATACCAAAAAGACAGTCAGTAATCACCAAGCATTAGAAATCCACTACATTTCAGTTAGGCAAATGAAGCGATCTTTAACAAGCAGTTGTATCACAAATGCCGCAAATGAGTCACATAAATACGATGGGATCTGCCTCCATCTAGAGTTGGTACCACAAAAATATGCATTCGCAATGAAAATGCAGGCAGCGGCAAACTAGGTAAAGTGAACGATGTAAAGGGATCGCTTTCATTTGAGATGTAAACTTGAGGCACTTGGCCTAATTAATTTAAGTATTTTAAGCGTCCAGACTATCACAGTTAAGCAAATAAGGTTTAACAAACTAAATGAGTGGTGGTAGCACTTAGATGTTCAGTTCAATAATTTTCTTGTTTTCAGCCACGAATAGTTTAAATAAGTGGCAAAGATTATATAACGGATAAAGTACTATGTTCATGGTTGTTTTGTTTATTATTACACATGGTTAGGGTATTCTAGTATTACTTTAGAGTTGGGTGCTTCCCAACTGAATTTGAATATGGATTAAATGTTTGATTGACACCTTAAAGTCAATGTTAATTTGATGAATTAACAAATTAATTAATTAATTATTGAATTTAATTTGAGAGGACATTTACCAAGGTATTGTAAATCATTTATTCAATTGAGGCTGTATTTCTGACCAGTGTTTGAATGTGGTCACGTTATCGTCATGGAGACAGTGGTTCGATGTTATTCAGAATACTTAAATCTAATTGACCTTCAGTCTAAGTTTATTAAGGCAGATAATTAACTTATTGAAATGCAGCTCTTTTAATTGTTTTAAAATTTTAATTTAATTCCACATTATTTTATTTTACACCATTTTACTTTCAATTTCACACTCTGCAAAAATTTTGTTAAATAAACCATTTTATTTATTTAAATTTTAATTCAGTCTTTGGGTACCGTCATTTAATAGTTTAGTCTACCCCATCTTTCATTTCCTCACCCCCGATCGACGTGTGGCCCATCAACCCGAGGGATCCACGGACGCACCACGCCTGAGGAAGAAGAGTCTACATGAGGCGGTAGGTATTTTTAAATGTCATTATTTACAGGAGCAGCCGGCGCACATATCAAGAAAGAAGACCACCGCATAGGGTGCCTTTAAAAGGGCACAATATATATATTTGATAGGGGCTTTACGTCGCACCGACACAGATAGGTCTCATGGCGACGATGGGATAGGAAAGGCCTAGGAGTTGGAAGGAAGCGGCCGTGGCCTTAATTACGGTACAGCCCCAGCATTTGCCTGGTGTGAAAGTGGGAAACCACGGAAAACCATTTTGAGGCCTGCCGATAGTGGGATTCGAACCTACTATCTGCAGGATGCAAGCTCACAGCCGCGCGCCTCTACACGCACGGCCAACTCGCCCGGTAAAATATATATTTTAGATGGTGAAAGTTGTGTTGGAAATACGTCTGTGCGCTGGATTTAGCTAATCCGCCCGCAATGTCTGCTACCGGTAAAGAAAGTGCGAGTCCGTCCGTTGGGATTATCGAATCGCCTGTCCCGTATTTGCGAGAGAATAAAAGTAAACTGTTTTTAATGTTTCTTAGCAGATTATTGAACGATAACCAGCAGTGGACCATGGATAAAGTTAACAACAAACAGCGTGTTTGATAGACATGTCTGTTTATATTGTTTACATTGCTCGTGCCAAATTCTAAGTTTCCCGGAAGCCATTTTCTCAACAGTGTTTAAAAGTGTGAAAATAGATGTAAGCACCCTCTGCATATGCACTGCATGCTTGTTTCTCGGCAACTGTCAGTGCACTGTTATATCACAGGGACAGGAGATAACCGTTTCCTTGCTTCTTGACTTGCAATGTAATGTGCAAGTATAATAATTTCGTGTGGCTATTTCTAGCCGGATGCAGCCCTTGTAGGCAGACCCTCCGATGAGGGTGGGCGGCATCTGCCATGTGTAGGTAACTGCGTGTTATTGTGGTGGAGGATAGTGTTGTGTGTGGTGTGAGTTGCAGGGATGTTGGGGACAGCACAAACACCCAGCCCCCGGGCCATTGGAATTAACCAATGAAGGTTAAAATCCCTGACCCGGCTGGGAATCGAACCCGGGGCCCTCTGAACCGAAGGACAGTACGCTGACCATTCAGCCAACGAGTCGGACATGTGCAAGTGATTTTCGGTGAAGAAAAATAGACCGTGTTTCGCATAACCTTGGATGCTACCTAAATGAGCAATGGGAATGTAGACTAGAAATTAATAAATAATAATAATAATGTTGCTGGCTTTACGTTCCACTAACTAGTTTTACGGTTTTCGGAGACGCCGAAGTGCCGGAAGTTAGTCCCGCAGGAGTTCTTTTACTGTCAGTAGATCTGCCAATACGAAGTAGACGTATTTGAGAACCTTCAAATACCACCGGACTGAGCCAGGATCGAACCTGCCCAGCTGGGGTCAGAAAGCCAGCGCCTCAACCGTCTGAGCCAATCAGCCCGGCCAACTGCACATTTCTACAACAATATAACTGTTCTCTTACATGTTCCTAACCTGTATAGATTTGTAAACAATTGAAGAGGATTTTAAGAGCCCTTTTTCTTTGTCTAGGTAACAAGTTTAGTACTATTATCAAAACAGACAGTCAAAAAAATAGATAAAGGTTATTTGAAGCGTGGGGTTGAAATGCACACTTTCCACCTACAACCCCGACAGATCCCAGCGTGGAAATTTCACCTGAGTAATCATGTGGCGTCAGGGGATTCTGTAGATCCGACAAGGTGAGGGGCGCGTAGCTGTGAACTCGCATTCGTGAGACAGTGGGTTCGAATCCCACAGCCGACAGTCCTGAATATGGTTTTCCGTGGTTTCCTCTTTTCACAGCAGGCAAATGCTGGGGCTATACCTTAAGACCACGGCCGCTTCCTTTCCACTCCTAGCCCTTTCCTATCTCATCGTCGGCTTAAGACCTATCTGTGTCGCTGCGACGTAAAGCCAATTGTTTAAAATATATATGGATCAGTGGTAGAGTGCCGAGCTGAGGATCACAAACTCGCGGGTTTAAACCCAGCGGTGGGAGTCGGGTTCATTCCGGTGATACTTCACGATATATAGGCTACGCTCGTGTTGCTAGATTTACCGGCCCGTTAAAGAACGACAAATGAGATTTTCGTCATCTTGGAGACTATAAAAACTGTAAAAATAGTTCATGGGAGGTGAAAACAACACCACCGTTAGGCTACTACGAGACAATTATTATTGCAGTTAATGATACGAATTTTATTCCTTTTACGTCCCACTAACCATTTTTACGATTTTTGGAGACTCTGAGGTGCTAAAACTTTGACCTTCAGGAGTTTACTTACGTGCCGAGAAATCATGGGCGAGGCAAGAGTGTTTGAGTACTTTAAAATACAACCGGAGTGAGTCGGGATGGAACCTGCCAAATTGCGCTCAGAAAGCCAGCTTATCTACCGTCTGAGCCACTCTGCGTGCCTTTATTAATTCAGTATAAAAGCGAGGAACAACCTTGTATTCATAAAGTAGTGCAACAGTGGTTTATTGGGAGCAGAAGTCAAACTGTTCTGTGACGGGACCAATGATGTAAGATAAAGTTTAACAATTCGCAATTCGAATGGGCGTATTGAATGATGTTAGGAAGTTAAATGACAGTAAATTCACAACCATTCGTGAAAAACCTTCCAGTGCCAATTTAGAAACTCTAGAATTGTAGCAAAAGTTGCCCTCTCTCATCAGCGCCTATTTTCCTGCAGATATTTGGAATGAAAATGTGATATTTTTCGTGTTCCACATGATAATACTTCTTCGACGAAACTTTATGTTGGGAGCAAAGTGGCAAAGAAGCGACTAACTGAATTCCTCTGCACAGGTATATGTGAGTGATGTTGGGAAACATACCCTTGGCCCCGCCATAGGAAAGCGATACAAGTGCATATATTTCAAGTTTATCGCTGAAAACGAAGTTTACCGTAGATTCAAAGGCAAACAAAAAATGCACGGATAAATGAAAGAGAATGCGAAAATTATTGAAACAATTAAACAGGAAAATGCAAAATGATGCTGTGTCTTGACGATACTACTTGACGTATAGGCAGTATAAGGATTATTACACTTTTTACGTAGCATTACATGCAGTACGGGAGTGAAATCTGGGTAGGCTCGGGATATCTTATACATATATCATTCATCCGACGAAATAACAAAATAAAACTAAAATGAAATTATCACGGGAAGCATTTTGTTTTTGTTTTTAAGCAATACGAAATCACCGATTCACCAAATGTCAAACCATTCTGGATTATATGACAACTTTTTCATTAATGGTTTGGGTTAGACGTTGTTTAATTCAAAAATTGAATGAAGTATCTGCCTTCGATCGTGAATGAAACTGACTTGTCCTATGTTGACTAGGCATTATTTTCTTATGTGGACCAGTAAAAACCGAAGCGTGTAATTCACATTTGTGTTTTGTTAGCTAGTAAGATTTAATAGTTCTGTTTAACAGAAGCAGCTGTATAAATTCACTGCCAATAATTCATTTACAAGATAATAATGTCCACGTCAACAATAACAACAGAAAATGTGTTACACGTAAGACAAACTGACTTGTTTTAGTTGAGGCCACTTTTATTAACAATATTCAGAATATTAACAAGATAACTAAACGTATCCGGTTCTTATCGGGGACTGTTTTGTATTATTTCTTCAATATTATGATGAAATGACTTATTTTGTTAATGTCAAAGAACAGAGAGAATTGACCTTAGTAGGTTACTGCAAAAATTAAAAAATATACCGAAAAAACTGACTTGTCTAGTTTTTCGCCGGGATGCTAGTGACTTTACGTCGCACCGACACAGATAGTTCTTACCGCGACGATGGGATAGGAAAGGCTTAGGAGTTGGAAGGAAGCGGCCGTGGCCTTAATTAAGGTACAGCCCCAGCATTTGCCTGGTGTGAAAATGGGAAACCACACAAAACCATCTTCAGGGCTGGCGGCAATGGGATTCGAACCCACTATCTCCCGGATGCAAGCTCACAGCAGCGCGCCCCCTAACCGCACGGCCAACTCGCCCGGTCGCCGGGATGAGTGAGGCACATACATACATACCTGAAAGTAACGAGAATTATTTATGGTACAAATACGTTGAAACAATGGCGGAAGTGTCTCGAAATGAGGAGATAAAAACTAGGTGAGGAATAAACTTCGTGGATGAAAATGAATATCACATAGGCTTAGATGTGTTTGGAATGGAGAAAGAGAATAAGGAAAGTAATAGAAGTGGAGGGAGACAAAGTGGCTAGAATTAGATTGTGGTTTTACTTTATTTAAGAAAATATCAATCTAGGACGAAAGTAAACGTGTTTCTTAGGATACAGATTTTTTTAATCTGTACATTTCCTAACAATGCATCCAAGTAGACAAAGAAAAAATGACTCAAGACAAATGAAGAATAAAAAGGGATAAGAAAAGCAGAAGTAAAATTTAGGAGCATAAACCGTCAGATCCGTATCTGTTTATTTTCGATGTAGATCAATGTCTCGAAGTTTTAACGACATTGGTGACGCCACAGCTGTGGATTCTTCTGGCCAGTCTCATCTTTGGCTTCGATAATATGAAAGTAACTGAGGTAACTGCAATATTATAAATACTATTCCTTACGCAGCCTGCCCCTGTTATGAATGGTCAGAAGTGTCATACATAGCGTCGGTTGGTGAATGCATTTTAGTGCACTAGGCAAACTGACATGTACGATTACCTTCTGGCTCGGCGATGAAAGCAACGGGAAACTACCTCACACCGCATTTCTCCCGTACGCCTCTCCAGTAATGCCTAGGCTATTAATGACAGCTGATGGCGGATATGTTTGGTATCCAAGCAGCAGAGGACTCCAAGTACAAAAGTAACATTGGATAACAATAATTCAAGTTCATTTGATAGTTTGCTAATACTGATTTTCTTCACTTCCTTCTACAACAGAGTGGGGTTGTAACCTGTTAGAAGATATGTTTCCCCAATTCTACAAATTCGAAGCTTTAAGACAGGAACATGCTCGTTGTCCTGAATAACATCACATACACCTACGGTACAGGTACGTGAATTGCAAGCAGGGTTCTCTCAGACCATACGTGTCCCACATTTTTATCCCCGGATAAGAATGGATCTGACCAGGTAAACTGATGGCAGAGGCCACTGGTTTTATTTTAGTCATCACTGCCTTCTAAGGCTCAAGGATTCTAGGCTTTGCAGGGGCCTTATTTCCCGCCGTACACGCGCTGAGATGCGCACAAATCAATGGCTTTACCTGTTACCTTGGCAACCGGAGACGACGCTCCCACAGACGCTAAAGGTCAAAGTGCTACAACGTCATCCGGTCATCAAGTATGATACAGGGGCCACTTTCATATTCCACACCACACTCTGTGACAGCTACTTGTTATTCCACGTGTATTCCGATCACCACAATGTGCCACTGCTGCTGTAATTTCAACGTCAGGACGTCGTTCTTAAATAGCGATTAGAAGTACCAAATTTAGCCCCTGTCGAATGAAAATCCTTTACGGAATGATTAAAATATTACATATCTCTGCTAGTGGAAAAGTCTATTGTTATATTTTGCTATCTTTTTCTACGGGTTTTAACGTTAGAATATTAAAGAAATGAAATTTCTACTTCTGTAAAGGCGCATATCTTTGAGGTTTACAAGGCCTGCGCGAAATGGTTAATAGATTTGCGAAAAGACAGCCGGGTATAGAGCTAACAACTCTGTCCCTCCTCGTACTGAGGTTACGGACAAACGAAGACTTCCACTCCTCCAAGAGCCTTCATAGCTTATACAGAGAAGGCTGCGCATTTTCCTAGAAGAGGGAAGTGTAATTAACAGGGATTAATCTTAAATCCCACGACCATAGCACCGTAGTAGCTATCTAGAGCAGTCAATCTAGGACAGAGGGCCAAATACGAACCCACTATCCCTTACTACAAATCTTAATAGTAAATTGAAGTAATAGGTGCAATGGCCGGAGCTAACGGTGCCGTGGAAGCGCTATCAAATTCCGAATTCCCTCGTGATATTTTCTGAGCACTTTGTGAAAAATTATGGACGTTGCCAGGCACTCTTAGGATGATTTAAAGCTACCATCCGACGGACAGGACATTGCCTTCTAAGAGTGAATTAGTATTTTCGAGAATTATACTTCTTTAAGGTATTTCATACGAGCGATACTTATTAGTTCATCAGAGCGTGTTTATGATATTTCCGGATATTCTGATATCAAGAGGATTTTTTCCGAAAATGATATTTACGAACGTGTGGGTCCTCTGATAGCTCAAACCAGCGACCACGTTTCATAAAGTCACAATCCACTAATATCTGATGTAAGATAATATGCTTGAGTGTAGAAACACAATGCATTCTTCTGAGTAAGATACTCCCTTGACATTTGACAAGATCTGCGACATTTAATTTAACAATAAATTACTTAATGTGATCTAAATAATGACGTGGAAACTTTTGCGTGTGTTCGTGAGTTCTTATGCATTTGTATTTCGTTGGACACATTTAGTTCATTGACTGCTCTTTGTACCATGTGTGTCCTACAGCCATGTGTTCATATTTGTTTCATCATCATCCATGTTAGTGATGGCTGTTTGTTGCTGTTGGATTTGTGTTTGTTACCAACATAGTAGAGATTTTAATCCAGCGTTACTTTCTTGAGTTAATGAATAGAGAGCCAATATATTTTTTCATCAGTCGATTCTGAATGAATATTAATTTTGAGAACAAACATAAAATAATTTGTTGGTCTAATTAAAATAATAAATGTATAATCGAATACTAATTAAATTACTAATCAATATTAATCAACGTTAAGTTTTTGCTAATCTGGATGGAGATACTTTTCAGTGCTATTTAAATTGGATTTTTGAGATTTTTGGACTTGAATACTATTTCAAGATTTTCACTCACGAGTATTTGAGATAAAATTAAAGGTAAATTATATCATTTCCGAACACATAATCATAATAAGATGTTTTATTTATTCTGGAAAGGTTAGGGATGTACTCCCCCTCTTACACTTAACCAGTCTTAACCTAGGACAATTTTAATAATTACTGATGACAATAATATGAAAACAATATTAACAATAGGTCAAATAACAGTAATAGTATTAATAAAAGTAATCGTTTGACATACGAAGAAAATTCACTTATTAATGACATTTTAGGGAATATTATTATACCTTGGTAGGCCAAACGCCCTTCGGGGACGACTCCCAGGGAACCTTTTTCTTAGACCACAACATTTGGTTTGCTAATTTGGATGTACAGGGCGAGTTTGCAGTGCGGTTAGGAACGCGCAGCTGTGAGCTTGCATCCAGGAAATAGTGGGTTCGAATCTCACTGTCGGCAGCCCCGAAGATCGTTTTCCGTGGTTTTCCATTTTAATTAAGGCCATGGTCGCTTCCTTCCCACTCCTAGCCCTTTCGTATCCCATCGTCGCCATAAGACCTGTCCGTGTCGGTGCGACGTAAAGACACTGGCAAAAAAAAAAAAAAAAAATATTGATGTGGCACCGAACGCTGCATTTGATCGCTTGAAATGGAGTTCGTCGATCCGGAGAGCGGACTCTGCACCTGCGGGAAAACGCTAAGTTGAAGAAGAAGAAGAAGAAGAAGAACATAATTACAATTTTATTTACGTCGCATGGACACAGATAGGTCTTATGGCGACGATGGGATAGGAAAGGCCTGGGAATGGGAAATAATCAGCTGTGGCCTTAATTTTTATTTTAGATTACAATATATTACCACTAACAGACGGAAAAGGGAATTGTGTTCAATTTGTTTATGTTCTCTGGAACATGCACCACACGTCAGAAGTGTAAGTCACTAATTTTCTGTTGAAAACCTCCGTTAACTTTCACAGTGAAACGTTGTTGGCAATGATACGAAGGCAACAAATATTAACCATATTTCCTCCAATATTGTAATTCGTGGATAGAACAGGGTGTAAGTTCTCGGACCTGATTCCTCCGTGGGTGGTTGGGGATGGTAGAATACATCCACGATATTTCCTGCTGTCGTGCGAGGCGGCTAGGAGGAGTAAGCTCCCATGTCTCGGCTTGGGAGCGTGAGTTGGATGCTATAATTCAGACCCCTTTACAGAGTCCCACTAACGCAACGATCATTCCTACCACCTTAACTAGTCAAGATGATGAAATATTTTTGAATAAATTCGTTATATTTTAATTAGAGCCTCCGTGGCTCAGGCGGCAGCGCGCCAACCTCTCACCGCTGGGTTCCGTTGTTCAAATTCCGGTCACTCCATGTGAGATTTGTGCTGGACAAAGCGGAGGCGGACATGTTTTTCTCCGGGTACTCCGGTTTTCCCTGTCATATATCATTCCAGCAAAGCAACACTCTCCAGTATCATTTCATTTTATCTGTCATTCATTAATCATTACCCAAGGAGAGTGCGACAGGCTTCGGCAGCCCGTACAATTCCTATTCTCGCCGCTAGATGGGGGCTTCATTCATTCCATTCCTGACCCAGAAGAACGGCTGGAAACAGGCAGTGGATTTTCATTTCTAATTAATATTTTAATTGCATCATGACCTTATCTTTATTCCTTTCATGCATAGTATTATAGTTACTTTTACGTATGCTTCTGGACTGAGCACCTCTGGGATGTCTCATTACCGAACGAGTAAGCTAGTTTAGTTGGCAGACGGGCATAATACATACATACTATTGTGGACCATTGTTCAGTCTACATATCTCCGCGGAAAAGTTCAGTCTCTTCGTAAATCTCTATACTTGATCAACACCGTTGAGACATGGACACTCAAGTGTTTCGACGATGACTCATGACTTTTTCGAAATGTGGACGTGTAGAAGGATGCTACGAATATCTTGGACAGAACATCAATGCCTTGGTACGATCTCAAAACAACTGCGAATCGAAAACTGACTTTCTTCCAAAATAAGCAAAAGACACCTACAATACTTTGATAATTCTATACGTCGAACGAACGACTTTGAAAGGCTTCTAGTTCTTCGAAAGGTAAATGGGAAGCTGCCGAGAAGACAGATATACAAGACGGCTCGATGAACTGGTTTTACTGACTGGCCTGTCGAAGGGAACACGCCAGGTGTAAAATCCCGATTTGCCAGAAACTTCGCTCAGCGAAAGAGCGAACGGAACAAGCGAACACATGTTTCTGCTTATCCGTAGACACTCGACCGTCTCCAAGAAACTGACGATCGAAGTTTCAGACGTGCTTTATATGCCTTTTAGCGCGTAACAAGTTCAATTGACGCGGTGGCGCAATGGCTGTCACCGGAGCTTCACACTTTTGCGTTCCGTGTTCAAATCCCGTTTGGCGGTTTTTTGGGGGGTGGGGGGGGGTGAGGTTTATTTATCTACTTATATCCATTGACGATTACTATACGAATGTTTCTTATCAAGTTAGTGGATAGAAGGGCGTTATGTGGATTGTAAAATTACAACTGCGATTCACAAAATGTGTTATACATTTATTTTATATAGCCTATATTTGCGTGAGAGTTATTTTTCAGGTATTACAATGTTTTGTAACTTCATTCTTAAATTACTGCTTCAGGAAGATACGGTGCATTCTCTTGGATGATACCGATCGTAGAAATATTCGAAACATACAGATTTCGTACACCAGGAGCATCGCGCGGAGGCAGGTAATTCTGGGTGGGAATATCACTCGGGAAAGAAACGCCGTCAATATTACTGAAGATTTCTCGCGTTGGCAATAAGTTTGCGACAAACCACGTATAATGAATCATTTTTCAAAAGACAATTTCAAATAAGTTGTTTCATTCAGTTATTGTTTTGAAATGCCTTTACCAGACGGAACAAAGACGAATAAGGACAACGGTATTTTAAAATACACTGAACAAAATCATTCGCGTAGTAAACGTCAATGAGCAAAATAAATGAAACAAACAAAACAAAATATTAATCGGGATTTGAAAATGGGGCGCAGAAGCCTGAGCCGCGGGGAAAGCCACTGCGCCCCGGCGTCGGTTGAACGTCCTGCACGTCGGAAACTTCGACCGTCATTTTCACGAAAACGGTCGAGTGTTTACGGATAAGCCGAGAGATGTGTTCTATTATTTCGACCCCTCCTTCAATGAAGAAAGTTTATGGAAAATCGGGTTATTACACTTGACGTGTTCCTTTAGTGAGCCCACGTGAAGTTTTCCTAGTAGCCCAAGACGGAGAAAGAAGCCTGGAGAAAGACGGCCGATGCAGCGACATCATAATGCCCCTGTACCCACAAGAGGAAGACTGGAAAGAGAGAGAGAGTGCAAAGATATGATGATTCTATACAGCATAACATCATCCGCAAAAAGCCTTATCTCTTATTCCACTTCAATACTCATATAATTTATATATTGTACCAGGAATGCATAGGACCTGGCACATATAAATTAAAAACTTTATTTCCAGCATACAATTCCATTCCGATATGTGGACAGCTGAGTGAAAGAACATTCTAGTACCTACCAGACTTCACGAGCAAGCCAGGCAAGGTCAAGTGACGTCACCGCCGCTTGTAACTTGCCTCCCCTACAGACGTTTCTCAAAGTTTTTTTCATGAACTTTTTAACGCCTGGACCGATTAAAACAGGACCAACGCTAAATTGTAGCTGACATTATAAAAGTAAAACCCTGCACATTTCAAGTCAATCTGTCCACTAGTTTTTGAAATATAACAATTTAAAGTTTGGAAAGAATGAGCACTCTTCGTCACATGATTCATAGCGCCGCCCACATGGCGGGGATATATAGGCCACTATGTCAAGGCCAGCAAGCAGAGAGAGGCAGAGGGAGAGAGAGTAGTCTGACCCTCGTGGCGAGTACAGTCTGTCAGTGCAGTCTCGTCAGTGAAGAAAGTATGTTCCGTCGCGTTTCGCGAGTACGTAGTTATGGCCATAATCGAACGCCGCCGAACTTGTAAAGAACGTCGCACCGTACTTATTCTAACGTGCCGCGACGACGATAAAATACTAGACATTTCTGGAATATAACACTTGTGAAATTATTGGAGTGAGAATTCAAGTATTCGATATTTACAGACTAGTACATGGCATTGTGGACTTTGTTAATTTTGCGTAATAGTGAACTACGACGATACCTCAAATTATCGTGTGTGATAAACAGAAACCATCATTTACGACAACTTTGATTATTCTAGGACTCATTTCTTTCAAGACAGTACATCCTTGAACTGTGTGTAACTTTATTTTCTCAGTGTTCGTGCCATATTAGGACAAGACTTTACTGTTTTTCCAGTAATAAACTCAGTGAACATTAAGAACTTTTTATTAGATAATTCATGCTAGTATAATATAATCACGACCAGAAAATCATCTCAATCTGCTTATGATAGTGGCTCAGAGACTGTGATAAAAATTATTACACATTGCATTTTCAAGTGTTTGAACTGTGTTTACTACTTCACACTTTATCAGTGACGATTTTAAACTGTGTCTTATGCAGCAAGGACTGTAATTATTAATTTAACATCATATAATTAGAATATGAACTGAACTGTGTTTTACGACAGTGAGTGATAATAATATCCGTGATTACTAAATTTAATCATGCCAATTGAACTTTCCGTGTGCTAATATCACCTCCAAGAGCAGCGGAAATCTTGGTGAAATACTACAAGATCCAGTTACATCAAACATCATTTCATCTATGGTACCCATCGAGGGACGTCAACGTGGTCTCTTCATGGAACATCGCCGAGTTCGAGTCTCCGTCTGCACTCCGCGGAATGTTCCAGACTCCCATTCTCCACTTCAACATTCGTAAGCTGATGTTTCTTTTCTGAGTGAGTAGTCACAAACTGACTGACTTTTTGCAAAACTATTAACCCAGAACAGTGATACCCCAGTGCTACGTGTGAATAATATTTCATAATTTTTCACCATTTCTAAGAAGTTTATATTTTGTGATAAATTTATTTTTCAAATTTAATAACTAATTCACATCCACATTACGTACAAGAACTTTAGGGTTTTTCAAGTGTTTTATGATCCTTAATTTCAATGCTAACAAACAGAGACATTCAACAAGAATTTAAATCTTTATTTCGACTTTTCAATAATGAGTGTGTGTGTTCATTTCATGATTTAAGACTTAGAAAGACTCTAGCTGCAAAATTGATACTTAGTGTTTTCATGAAAGATTATAGGATATCAATGTTCCATGAAAGAGTGATTTTTTTTCGAACTGATTTCAAGAAGATCTCCGTTAAAACCTTTTGATTTTGACAGATTTTGATGAAAGATTTGAGTCCTATATTAAGATTGAAGGGTGATGAATCTTTAAATATTATTAATAAATTGTATGGAAAAAAGTATAACCTTCTATTATTCGCCCTGCGATTCTATCCTTCTCTGTATCGGCTCCAAAATCACCGTACACTACCTGAGGTCCTTCTCATGCCCAAAACCCACGAACATTTCCTGGTACAATATTTATAAAGACAAATTAATAGTATAGAAGTGGAATAAGAGATAAGGCTTTTTGCAGATTATGTCATTCTGTATAGAGTAATAAGTCAAGATTGTGAGCAACTGGAAAATGGCCTCGATGAAATGAAATGGCGTATGGCTTTGAGTGCCGGGTGTGTCCGAGGACATGTTCGGCTCGCCAATTGCAGGCCTTTCAATTTGACTCCCATAGGCGACCTGCATGTCATGATGAGGATGAAATGATGATGGAGACGACACATACATCCAGCCCCCGTGCCAGAGAAATTAACCAATGATGGTTAAAATTCTCGACCCTGCCGGGAGTCGAATCCGGGACTCCTGTGACCAAAGGCCAGCACGCTAACCATTTAGCCATGGAGCCGGATATGACCTCGATAATGTTGTGAGATGGACAGCAGGCAATGGTATGAAGATAAACGGAGTTAAAAGTCAGGTTGTGAGTTTCACAAATAGCAAAAGTCCTCTCAGTTTTAATTACTGTGTTGATGGAGTGGAGGTTCCTTATGGGATTGATTGCAAGTACCTGGTTGTTAATATAAGGAAATATCTTCATGGAGGTAACCACATAAATGGGATTGCAAATAAAGGGTGCAGATATCTCATCATGGTTATGCTGGTGTTTAGGGGTTGTAGTAAGGATGTAAAGGATTGGGCAAATAAGTCTCTGGTAAGACCCCAACTAGAGTATGGTTCCAGTGTATGGGACCCTCGCCAGGATTATTTGATTCGAGAACTGGAAAAAAAATCCAAAGAAAAGCAGCTCGATTTGTTCTGGTTGATTTCCGACAAAACAGTAGCGTTATAAAAATGTTGCAAAGTTTGGGCTGGGAAGACTTGGGAAAAAGGAGACGAGCTGCTTGATTAAATGGCATGTTCCGAGCTGTCAGTGGAGATATGGCGTGGGAGGACATCAGTAGACGAATAAGTTTCAGTGGTGTCTTTAAAAGTAGGAAAGATTGGAATAACTTACCAAGGGAGATGTTCAATAAATTTCCAATTTCTTTGCAATCATTTGAGAAAAGGCTAGAAAAACAACAGACAGGGAATATGCCACCTGGGCGACTATTCTAAATGCAGATCAGTAGTGATTTATTAAAGAGGTTGGTTGCACGGTTGTACCTCCCCTAAAAAACTCAATCACCACCACCAGACCTTAGAATGATCTACCTACCAAGGATTAGTATGAGCCTGTCCAATAAACCCTTCGCAAGCGAAAAAATGTTCACGTCTGAAATGTCGACCCTTGTAAGGTTTCCTAGTTCAACACCAATTCTTACCTTCCCATTCGTCGCCGAAAACTATCCGACTTTAAACCATTGGCAAATAATAATAATAATAATAATAATAATAATAATAATAATAATAATAATAATAATAATAATAATAATAATAATAATAATAATAATAATAATAATAATAATAATAATAATAATAATAATAATAATAATAATAATAATAATGTATTCGATTCCCGGCTCTGCCACGAAATTTGAGAAGTGGTACGAGGGCTGGAATCGGATTCACTCCGCCTCGGGAGGTCAATTGAGCAGAGGGGGTTCGATTCCAACTTCAGCCATCCTCGAAGTGTTTTTCCGTGGTTTCCCACTTCTTCTCCAGGCAAATGTCGGGATGGTACCTAACTTAAGGCCGCGGCTTCTTCCATATCTATTCCTTCCGATTTTTCCATCACCACACAAGGCCCCTGTTCAGCATAGCAGGTGACGCCACCTGGGCGAGCTAATGGCCCTCTTCCCCAGGTGTATACCCCGACACAAAGTCTCACGCTCCAGGACACTGCCCTTTAAGTGGTAGAGGAGGGATCCCTCCCTGAGTCCGAGGAAAAGCCAACCCTGGAAGGTAAGAGAATTAAGAAAGAAAGAAAGAAAGAAAGAAAGAAAGAAAGAATAATACGAGGAGGTTTTGAGAGTAAATGATATTGGTCGATAACTAAATATTGTTAGTGTCGTAAATGTTCTTCACAAATATAAAGCCCTATGTCATATTCCTATAGCAATACTGATGCACTTTAATTCAACACTGCAATTCTAGCGACAGTAATCACTGATCACAATTTCAAACTATCTACTGGTGAAATACACTGATGTTCATAAAAACCAGAACACCTCGAACGATTAGAGACAGGATGTTCATATTCACAGGACATGTGCAGTAGTATGTTCTGAAGAAATGATTTGCATTTGACCCGTCGGCCATCAGGTTCAAGGCCCACATCGATATCTCGGCGCACCGCCACCGACTGGTAAAATGTGCCTGCGGCTCCCGTCGTCGATATAAACCGGAATGTAACATCAGCAGAGGTGCAGGATGCCTCGCAGACGTATGCGAGAACCGTACCGTCAAATGAGTGAGTTCGGAAGAGGGCGCATTATTGACATGAGAGAACGTGAAATCCGGGAAATTCCTGCTCGTGTGGGGCAGTGTAACAGGTGTGTACAGAATGGTTCACAGAAGGCCGTAGAAAACGACGAGATGGGTCTGGTCACACCATCCAGACCACTCCCCGAGAAGACGACACCTCATCCGAATGGCACTGCAGGGCAGATCTGCGTCGTCTTCGGCTCTCGCGTAACAATGGAACAGTGTAACACATCGTACGCTGTCAGGAGTGACAGTCCGTCGCCGTTCATTACGGTCTGGGTTACCGACGCCTCGTCCACTTCTCCGCCTACCTTTGACTAACGTGCATAAACATGATAGACTGCAATAGCGTATGGAACGACGTCACTGGAGACAGGAATGGCAGCAGATAGTCTTTTCGGACGAATCCAGGTTCTGCGGGTGCGGCTCTGTGACCCAGTGCCAACCACCAAAGATGAACTGTGGAACCAGGTGAATGCAGCATAACTGGCTATACCCCAGGTTCGCGCCTTGTACGTATCGATGCCATCACGCATGGAACAAGTTATCAGTGTACATGGAGGACCCAGTGCCTACTAGGCAACAGGACACAAGCTGAACCTAGGTGACCGAAATGCTAGTCGTTTCTGCAGAACATACAAATGAACAATTCCTGTGAATATGAACTTCCTATGTAGTCTTTCAAGGCGTTCTGTTTTTTTATGAACATGAGGTAGGCTGTGTTGGCCATACCCATCAGTTACAACGAGGTCAATGTTTATGTTTTAATCAGGTATTGTTTATTTTAACACCGCAATTCTAGAGACAGTAATTACAATTTCTAACCACCTACTGGTGATGTATAAAGTTGGCCATATCCATCACTTACAAAGGAAAACGTGATCGAGTTTGCAAGCGTCTTACAATGGAAGGGAAGAACTATCTGCGAGCTACGAACTCTAGCTCCAAGGCACGCTGCGAGTACAGTATCATGTCACGTCGCGTTGCCTAGCAACCTTCAAGCAGCCTGCCACAACCTACTGTGTAGCGATGAGATGAGATGAGATGAGATGCGTATAGCGTGCATCATTTAGCAAGTGTAATGAGGCTAGGACGCGCAAGGAGAAAGCTCTTCTCATCAATAATGTCATTTCACACACCTTTGTACAAGATTGTTTAATCTCAGCACAGATAAGAAGATACAGAACAGTGAACTACAGATCAAGGACAGATTTTTCAGTCTCGGTAGTCGTTGAGTATTTACTACGCATGGCTATATTAGACCAAAGTGTTCACTTCAGAGCGCAGGTACCTGTCAGCAAACGAAAGTGGCGTCCTGATTGTTAACTATGAATGAATTTCTTGACGGGATATAACATATTTCATACAATAATTCACTGTTCCATACTACTTTCGAAAATGGAAGTTAAAAAGTGTACTTGTTTTCAAATGTTTCAGTATTGTGTCTTCTCAGTCAATCATTTTTTAATACATCTTCCAATTTAAGAACTTAAATGTTCCAATCTAAGCCTACATAGATATCAGTTGCTCTTGAATTGGCAATTATCTACTTTGCAACAAAAATTCATCCTACCATCAGCTCTTACTGGGATTCAATTGCCAACATGCTTCAGATTGTCCATTTTAGTCTACTCCAACATATGCTTTCCCTAGGTTTATGATCTATTTCCGTCGTGATATTCCTCAGTTATTTCAAGCATACCGAAAATCTAGTCGCGACAGCCCGCGTGTGCTCTAAAGTTAACGATTTATTATTATTATTATTATTATTATTATTATTATTATTATTATTATTATTATTATTATTATTGTACCGGAGGTACACCCGCCTCGTGCATTTAAATTAAGCGCCTTGGAGAATGCCATCTGAAATATAAAGCTTGCAATAACTAGTACAAGAAGTTTGAATATTTCTCAACAGATGTCGCTACTATAAACTTATGTTGTGCCCTCTGGTGTGAAGATGAACTATTAAAATTGTTGAGTAATTTTGGGTGTTTACCGTATACTTTGTTTTCGGTGTGCTAAAGTTTACAACACTTCTGTCTCTTCCCGCCAACTTAAGATGTTGGCCAATGAAAATTTTTGTACATTTATTTTTCGGCCAATCAAAACTTTATCGTATTTATTTGATTATCCAATGAGAATTTTTGAGGGGGGGGGGTCAGGCCCTTGGCCCAGAGTTTTCTGGAACTTTGCCCTCTGCTATAAAAGCTGGCACGTTTCGGACCAGTTTGTCTTTTGTGATCACTCCAGTCTGCAGTCTAGTGTATGTTCGTAACGGAGGCGGGGGCGTCTCGTCCATCTTCGGGAGGTCCACCAGCTCAAGGTAATGGCAGGTTCAGTTTAAAATTTGATAATCGTTCAAAGTTGGTTCCAGGGGAAGGTTTCAAATCTTTAGTAATGTAACTTTATTTTATAAAATATAAATTTCAAACAAGCCGGAAGTCAGAGAATAGAGAGTGTGGTACCCTCTCGTATTTCCTCTCAACAAGATTTTGAGGTGACTATGATTTTATAACCTTTTCTATCTTGTAGTTTCTGTAACTTATATATTTTTCTCCATCTAGTCACCTCAGTAGCATAGGCTTAGCCTCTGTAATGTCGGGCCACAAGCCCAAATAGGGTTTTATGCACTTAATGTAAATTTTAAGGAGCGAAAGTGTTCGCCTCTTACCATTTCGGTTTTTGGGCCAGTAATTTAATCTTTTGTTTTTACGAAAGGCCATGTAGAATGGGTATTTGTTACCCCGGTATAACTCCATTTATTTCATGTTAAAGGTATCAGACTGTTGAGCAGTTAAGAGAGTGAATACTGTTTAATTTTGTTAAATATAAGTTGTGCCTTTGATAGGCCTGGAAAGTGTGAATTTTCTAAAATAGATTCGTAAGTATAAATTGATAGAGCAAAGATGCTCTTGCCGTTGATGTAAAATAAATTGGGAGATCCGTCTCCTTGACTATTGATTTAAAGAAGCAGTAGTGAGTGCTCAGGTAAAAATTGTAACTGGGAGCTTCAAGCTCAGCTTGTAAAATTTTTATCTGATTATTCTAGATTGTATTTCTAGCTCAAGAGCTAAAATTGTACCTGATTTTGTCGTTTTATTGGCAAAGTAGAAAACGTGAAAAGAAAAAAGGGGGAAAGGTTAAGAAAAGAAATAAAACAGCGAATTTTAAAGTTTTAATTCCATCTTTCGATTTCCGTATATCCACCCATTCATGCCCGCGCCTTCTTTCACCTCTGTGATCCACACACAAATTTCCGGAACAATTATGATTATTATTATTATTATTATTATTATTATTATTATTATTAAATTTACTACTACGTACCAGTCCTCAATGCGTAGCTCCCTTTCCTGGAATAGATGGCTAAGCCAGACCGGAGACCTCTCAGCAGGCCAGACGACATGGCACAGCCTCTCCTCTATTGTTTCCTTCGTCTGGTTTGCACCTTCTGGAAGGTGCAACGAGAATGTCCCGTCTCTAGCCGAGCCCCGAAGTTTCTAGTACTCCATCATCAGGATATGGAAAGGAGGCTAGCCGGAAACAGTCAGTCAATGTTGCAGTTGAGTATTGAACTGCCGCCAGTGTCCCACCGGTGCCAGAGTATACTGTCCGTGTACTGCCTTGGAGTACCGTGTGTATACTACTGTGTACTCTAGACTGTCTTGGGGTCAGTGTGCGAAACGGCTGTCGCGAGCATTGGAGCTGTGTTAACTATCCTTGTTGTGGGGAATATTTTGTAGTGCCGGCTAATACTGTTCAGTCCTTGCCATAATTTTGTTCTTAACTGTTTTTAATGCCGAGTATTGAGTGGCACAGTTCGGTTGTTTGACGGAATTTTCTTGTGCGATTATTTTTAGGGCTTCGATGGTGGGTACGTTTCTTATTATTTCTCTTTTTGGGGAGGGTATTTGCTGGCCAGGCGGTGTAGGGGTAGCGTGCCTGCCTCTTACCCGGAGGTCCCGGGTTCGATTCCCGGCCAGGACAGGGATTTTACCTGCACCTGAGGGTTGGTTCGAGGTCCACTCAGCCTACGTAATTACAATTGAGGAGCTATCTGACGGTGAGATGGTGGCCCCGGTCTAGAAAGCCAAGAATAACGGCCGAGGGGATCCGTCGTGCTGACCACACGACACCCCGTAATCTGTAGGCCTTCGGGCTGAGCAGCGGTCGCTTGGTAGGCCTTGATCCTTCGAGGCTGTTGCACCAGGCGGTTTAGGTTTGGTTTGGGGAGGGTATTTTGCCGTAAGCAATTTCTACGTCCGTGATGAGCTGTTTTATGTTATTTTCGTTATGACGCTCCTGGCAATTGAATTTGAGACCCTTCTCTAGCAGATTTATTTCATTCTTTGAAAAGGTAGTGTCTGATCTGTTAATTAATCTAGGGTGAAAATTAGCGAGTTTGTTGTGGTTATGGTTTCCTGGATTTTTCCTGTTTAATCATTAGGTTACGTATTTTATTGTCAATGACCTGTTTCCGGATTGCTTCTTTTTTAAAGTAATCGTGTAAAAAGTTGGATTAGGACGTCCATTGTGTGTGGTGCCAGAAGTTGCTTAGGTTTAAATGGATGCGTAGAATTTGTTTGTTTATTTCCTCTTTCTTTATATACGCGAATTTAATTTCGTTTCTGATCCATAATAATTGTGATTGAGATGTTGATATTTTAGCAGAAGTAGTTGTGGGTTTAGCTTTTATGGGTGTGTACGTTGGAACGAGCTTTAAAACTAGACATTTCTTATTAAGTGTAATTGATTTGTCAATGTTCATGATTTTGATTTTATGTGATTTGGCTTCGTAATTTGACTGACTGGCCGAATATTTCTTTAAGATTGAAGCCATACTTTTCAGTGTCGACGTAGTTAAATGTAACAAAAACTTTTCATTCGTATGCGAGGGATCATAACGGAGATATTCGCGATTATTACATGTAGACAAACTATCAAATAACTCGAAAATAATAGTACCATCTAAATAGTGCAAGTACTACAAATTATGGAAGATCCAATTGCTAATCTTTTATAGCTGATACCTTTTCAACGTAAGAGCTATAATAATGGAAATATCTCCTTGTATACTTGATTTTATGCGGTCTCGCCGACCTACGTGTCTAGATGTGGGATGATGATGAAGACGACGATGATGGTGGTGGTGGTGGTGGTGGTGGTGGTGGTGGTTATGAAAATGAGGATTGGAGAGGGTGAAACCTAATACTGTCGAATAACACCAAGGGGTCTCTTCAAGGTTTAACGTCTTCTTACCCTCACTCCATATGAACACTGCGGAGCGGTTCGGAACTGAACCTAGGATTTTGACACACAATCTAGTGATTAGAAATTGCATAACACCACCTCTCCTACCCTACCGGCCAAAATTCTGATGGTGAAAGCTTTTTTATCCACGGGACACGTTGCCATGTCTATCAACGGCGAGCATTGTAGACGAAAACTAAACTAAACTAAACTAAACTAAACTAAACTAAACTAAAATAAAATACAATAAAATACAATAAAATAAAATAAACCTAGAAAGCTTTTTGACAATTTACTCCTTCCTTTCGGTCGTGTTTGTACTCAGGGACTAACCATTTTCAGCGGATCACTTTTCGTGCCAGGAAGTGTACATATATTAACAGGTATTATTCATATTTTGAGTGATCCTTAGCTGAATGGTCAGCTTTGAGGCCTTCGGTTCAGACGGGTCCCGAGTTCGATTCCCGGCAGGGTCGGGGATTTTAATCGCGGGTGATTAATTCTTCTGGCTCGGAGACTGGCTGTTTATGTTTGTCTCAAAAATCTCCTCTTCATATGCACACACAACACCACCAACCACCACAGAACCACGCAACAGCGATTACATTCCTCTGCATAGGGTTAGATAAGGGCATCCGGTCGTAAAACACAACCAAATCCACATGTGCGACACAGTTCGTATCCGCTACCCTACAGGTGTGGGAAAAACTAGTAGTAGTAGTAGTAGTAGTAGTAGAATATATTTTGTACAAGTTGTTTTATAGCGACGATGGGACAGAAAAGTGCTAGGAGTGGGAAGGAAGCGGCCATGGCCTTAATTAAGGTACAGCCCCAGCATTTGTCTGGTGTGAAAATGGGAAACCACGGAAAGCCATTTTCAGGGCTGCCGACAGTGAGGTTTGAACCCACTATCTCCCGAATACTGGATACTGGCCGCACTTAAGCGACTGCAGCTATCGAGCTCGGTGAGAAGAATAATTAACCTTTTCAGTGATCTTAATGAGGTATCTGCTACCCTACAGGTGTGGGAAAAACTGTAGTAGTAGTAGTAGTAGTAGTAGTAGTAGTAGTAGTAGTAGTAGATACGGTAAGCTTTAAAGAGACTCGGTAACGGGATGGTTAATCAGAACGAAGTGGTAAAGGAAGTGGAATGGATAACGAAAGATATTATCCTCATATATGACAGACTGAAGTAATTTTTTTTTCTGAATACCACGTATTACAAATAATTGTTTTAGAACTTTTCTGAACATATCACTTGTCTTATTGAGGTACGGGTAAACGTGATCGTGCGGGAGACATCCTCGTCTTGAGGTTAATAATTTTACTGATGAGCACTTGGGGAAACTTCCTAATTACTGTCGCACTCTGATTACAAAAACAATGATCACCACAAATACGATGCATATAACTGTCCAGGATGATAAATGACCCGTCGTAATGTTCTCGCACAATGAAGCAGTCAAATACAACAGACCTTATCAACTGTTCGGATAACGGAGGGCCGGCAACCAACGGCTGGAACAGAAGAAGACAGACTGTAGGTAAGGCTCTCGCTTCTCATCCTGAACGCTGTGGGATCATATCACGGCGAGGTCAGTTGTCGTACAATGATACTTAAATATAATAAACACCCATCAGTAGATGTAATGTCCGACTCGTTGGCTGAACGGTCAGCGTACTGGTCTTCGGTTCAGAGGGTCCCGGGTTCGATTCCCGGCCGGGTCGGAGATTTTAACCTTAATTGGTTAATTCCAATGGCACGGGGGCTGGGTGTATGTGTTGTCTTGATCATCATTTCATCCTCGTCACGACGCGAGGGTCACCTACGGGTGTCAAATAGAAAGACCTGCACCCGGCGAGCCGAACCCGTCCTGGGATATCTCGGCACTAAAAGCCATACGACATTTCATTAGTAGATGTAATGGCAAAGTTTGAAACTCTTTCCAGAAATGATGTGGTAGGCATACTCTTATGGATGTTATTTCGAATAAGCAGCTTGGAATACTGGATCGTCCTCTATAATCTAGTGTGGCTGTTCCTATCCTGGTGCATCGCTTGTAAGGCAGACCCTTCACCGAGGGTTAACTGCTTCTGCCGGGTGTGGGGAACTGCGTGTTAGTGTGGTGAAGGACACTTATGTGCGGACTGTGAGTTGAAAGAGTGTTAGGAACAGCACAAACACACAGTCTGCGATCCACATGAATTAACCGTTTAAAATTACCCCACCCAGTAAGAAATAGAACCTGGGCCTCGTAGACCTAAGTCAAGCACGCCGAGCACTCAGCCATGGAGCCGGCCACTGGTCTTGGGTAGTTAGTATATGTGAATATGACATGTTAAACTGTGCCAATGTGACTTTTTCTTGTTAGCGGTTTAATGTCGCACTAGATGATATAGGTTGTCGATGATGGGAAAGAGTGACTCTGACCTTAAGACACATTTGTCCAATGTGAAAACGGGGAAATCACGGAAAACCATCTCTACATTTGCTAAAAACCCATCATCTCCCCAGTGGAAACGCGTACCGCGTCAGGAACTTGCTCGGAACCATATGAGCTCTGCATTTGTGTGCGATTTTGTAATAAGTGTCTAGTTGGTCGAATACAATTTATTCGTACAATATGAATAAAAGTTAACATATACAAGCCGAAATCAAATCGTAATTGAACGTGACGTTCTGCGTATAATAAGGTTTCTTTTCAATTTGCTTCACGTCACACCGACACAGATAGGTCTTATGGCGACGATAGGACAGGAAAGGCCTAGGAGTGGGAAGGAAGCGGCCGTGGCCTTAATTAAGGTACAGCCCCCAGCATTTGCCTGGTGTGAAAATGGGAAACCACGGAAAACAATCTTCAGGGCTGCCGACAGTGGGGTTCGAATCCACTATCTCCCGAATGTAAGTTCACAGCAGTGCGCCCTTAACTACACGACCAACTCGCTCGGAACACGCTGAAGACTGACTCCGCGCTTCCACATCTGCACTCTTTAAATAGGCTCGCAGTACATTTTTGCAATTTCCATTTGCAGAACATGTTGGGCCTTTTCTTCATTGCTAATCAACCTCTAGCTTCTTCTAGGAGCTTCTTTATCGCGAGCCTCAACAATTCGTCGGCGCTATGGTGTGTTTGTTCCACATCGTCGCCTCTCGCCAGTATTACAGACTTCCACTGAACCCCGCAATCAATTGCGTCCGACCAACTAGAAAATGTTCACATTCCCGCCGTCAAAAAGTCAACTCTGAAAAGTATTACTTCTAAGCAGTCAGATTCATCTAGGGCTAGGATTGGAATGAGACTGGTGATGGCTTCTAATGTTAGGTCCTATCCCGCCATTCGTCTGGGGATGAAGTGGGGAACCACTGATAGCTCTTAGCACTGTGCCAGAGTCGGGAATTAGGGATTGATTACCTAGATATTTGGCTGCTTTATCTAATAATAATAATAATCATAATAATAATAATAATAAAACCGGGCGAGTTGGCCATGCGGTTAGCGGCGCACCGCTGTGAGCTTGCACCCGGGAGACAGTGGGCTCGAACCCCGCTGTCGGCAGCCCTGGAGATGGTTTTCCGTGGTTTCCCATTTTCACACAGGCAAATTCTAGATCTGTACCTTAATTAAGGCCACGGCCGCTTCCTTCCCACTCCTAGCCCTTTCCTATCCCATCGTCGTCCTAAAACATATGTGTCGGTGCGACGGAAAACAGATTCTAATAATAATAATAATAATAATAATAATAATACAACCAATAACATTATTAAGTTCCACTAACTACTTTTGCGGTTTTCGGAGACGCCGAGATGCTAGAAGTTTGTCCCGGAGGAGATCTTTTACGTGCCAGTAGTTCTACCGACACGAGGCTGGTGTATATGAACACCTTGAAATACCACCGGACTGAGTGAGGTTCGAACCCGCGAAATTGAACTCAGAAAAAGAGCGCTCTCACGTCTGAGAGCCCGACCTGGAAATTAAGAGTTAGGCAGTGTTCTCACATTCTCTTACATCTCAGAAGATCTTCAGATTCGTTTAAATGTTCCAGAAAATACGTAATTAGTTGCGAATTTTCCAATGTATTTTTCTTGCCACATTATCAATAAAAGATAGATGGCAGATACAATATCCATTCTTGCACGTCATTGTGCTAAGTTATATGTCTTTGACTCCCTTTCAGCTACTATCGGTTTTACGAGAAGCTGGTACGCAAATACATTGCACTGAAAGTGGGTTCTTTGACGTGCCTGCGATTCGACTTTCTCGCATGTAAGAACTCTTGAATGTTAGCCGACTGCACTGGGTTATCGAGGCAAGAAATTTCTAAGGACTATAGAAAAGGAATATAATACCTATATCGTGCTTAGATGTCAAACTTCACCTGAAGTTTCTACGTCTATAAAGAATGACATCTGTAAAAAGGCGAGAGAAGGCGAAAAAGACTACGTTAATGTGTGAAACCTACACGATTCGATCTGTTAACTGAGTGACTATGTGACATCAAAGTTATGAAATACTTCAGGACATTTCCAGAAATTTTCGAGTCCTAACTTCGAATATTTTTTATCTGTCCATACACTGCTAATCCCCAGTAGAATAATTTATATGTCGTCTTTTTAAATTTTGTATTACAAGCTCAGCTCTTTTTGTAACATTGCCTGTGGATTAATTTCTCACTGTGTAAGCTGATCGTTTCTGTAGCGCAGCTGGTTAGAGTATTGCCTTCCATGTTCAAGTTTATGCGGTCTAATCCCAGTGACTTTGAAATGAAATAGGAATGATATCTATTTTACGTACCTTCAACTAATTCATTAAACGTATTATTTCACATCCTTCCTGCAGCATTTACAGATTGCGTAATGGCAAATTTAAAAAAGCATATGTAAATAGTTTGAAAGAAATAAAAACTGGTGACTAAGTACGTGAATAAAGGATGCCAATAAGTAAGATTCATTAATAACCAAATAGAACTTCTGAGTGTCATTAAAGCAATTTTTGTAAGAAAGGTTTAGCTGAGGCCGAACCTTTTGTAGAAATCCGAATAATTTAGGTATACTCCCTCTGGCTTCTATTATTAAAATAATTACAGTCACAGTCTCGGGATGATATTTTGATAGACAGCATTTAATAGTAGGTTCGTAGATGCATCTCTTTTCTTGGTCAACTTCTTAAGGTTGGCTCTCGTGGGCATCGAATCTGGTACATGCAGTAATCAACTTTTAAGAAAATGATTAGAACATCTTTTTTTTAAATCAGTTAAGGAAAAATCAGTAAAGAGTAGATGCATTCAGATCTCTAAGACATATAATTAATCAGGATAGTCGATACATAGTGTAAGTAAAAACATGAATTGCTAAAGCCAAAAAATATTTTTGTGCCAATAAAATCAGCTTCGAGGAGAGTAAAAGGATCATGAATGCCGTCATATGGTACTTTGTACTATATGGCACAGAAAATTGGACACACTGTGTTACAAGAAAATACCTCTTGATGCATTTGAACTGCGGAGTAAGAAGGGCAGAAAAAATAACGAATCAAGAAGTTCTCACCAATACCGGAGAAAAGAGAATCCTTTACACGTTATTAGGATAGGAAGTTTGGCATGCAGCCGGCAAACAAAGAAACACTACAATCTTTTGAGAACCATGACTGAAGGTTACGTTGAGGGAAAAGTAGCCCCAGAAGAAGACCCTGAACTAATAACAGCGACCTGAGAAGGTGTTGGATTATCTTAGCTTACAATGGATACAGGGAAATGGATATCTTTCACATTAAAAGGATAAAACGAAGAAGAACAGAAATATCCGTCAGTCTATCCCACAGCAGCTGAACCCAATAACGGAAGTTCTTTTCAGGAGGACAGATGTAATTTGCTGCGATCAATAGAAAGCTATGTGTACTTTGAGTGCTCATATCATATACAAATCTTGTTAGCCGTAACAAGATTCTCTCTGGCCTTCCATCGATATTTGCAGCCCCACACGTGAAGGTCGTACACAATGTACGTACAAACCTGCACTCAAGTTACGCATCAATAACGTCATAACTTTTATGGTATAGTCTTGAATTTTACTTCCACTCCTTCATTTTCACCACGCCATCACCAATTTGATGCTTGTTGTTTTAAGGGGCCTAACATCGAAGGTCATCGGCCCATCACCAATTTCACAGACCAGTTACATTAATAGAAATTTAAGGAGGGTGACGTTTGAAAATTACCAACTTGATTATACGGCATCGCATCACAAAATGGCATTCACCATAACTGTATTATACCACATTTTATAAAATTAATCTTTCACCTTTGTTGTTCATAGTTTACATGGATCATCTGCTCAAAGGTAAAAAGAGGCAGGGAGAGGTTCAGTTGGGTGGAAATGTAGTAAGCAATTTGGTCTATGCTGACGACTTGGTCTTAATGGCAGATTGTGCCGAAAGCCTGCAGTCTAATATCTTGGAACTTGAAAATAGGCGCAATGAGTGGTAAAAAAATTAGCCTTTCCAAGTCTAAATTGATGTCAATAGGTAAGAAATCCAAGGGAACTGAATGTCAGATTGGGGATACAAAGCTGGAACATGTAGATAGTTTCAACTATTTAGGATGTGTATTCTCCCAGGATGGTGATATAGAAAGTGAGATTGAATCAAGGTGCAGTAAAGCTAAAGCAGTAAGCCCGCAGTTGCGATCAACAGTATTCTGTAAGAAGGAAGTCAGCTCCCGGTCGAAACTATCTTTACACTGGTCAGTTTTCAGACAAAACTTATTATACGGGAGTGAAAGCTGGCTGGACTCAGGATATCTTATTCGTAAGTTAGAAGTAACAGACATGAAAGCAGCGAGAATGATTGCTTGTACAAACAAGTGGGAACAATGGCAGGGTGTACTCAAAATGAGGAGATGAAAGGTAAATTAGGAATGAACTCGATGGAGGAAGCTGTACGTTTAAACCGGCTTCGATGGTGGGGTCACGTGAGGCGAATGGAGGAGGATAGGTTACCTAGGAGAATAATGGACTCTGTTATGGAGGGCAAGAGAAGTAAAGGGAGACCAAGATGACTATGGTTAGACTCAGTTTTTAACAATTTAAAGATATAATGTAATAATTTCGTATGGCTATTTCTAGCCGAGTGCAGCCCTTGTAAGGCAGACCCTCCGATGAGGGTGGGCGGCATCTGTCATGTGTAGGTAACTGCGTGTTATTGTGGTGGAGGATAGTGTTATGTGTGGTGTGTGAGTTGCAGGGATGTTGGGGACAGCACAAACACCCAGCCCCAGGTCCATTGGAATTAACCAATGAAAGTTAAAATCCCCGACCCGGCCGGGAATCGAACCCGGGACCCTCTGAACCGAAGGTCAGTACGCTGACCATTCAGCCAACGAGTCGGACTCATTTAAAGATAAGAGGTACCGTATAGCACTAAACGAGGACACAGAACGAGTTACAAATGGAGAATTGTAGCGACGTTTAATGAATTCACAGGTGCTCGCAGACTGAACGCTGAAAGGCATAACAGTCTATAATGAAGATGTATGCATGTAATGAATATTTAATTTGTTTGTCTATAAATGTATGCATTCTTCTGTATATATTAAAGTGCACTTATCAATCACCAAATGTAAAACTAGTTTTGTTAGTATAAGTGGTGTAGGAGTTCTTGCAGAACAGTGGCACGGTGGGTAGAAGCCTTCAACGATTTGTCTCGTTCCCAGGCGTTCCTTCAGAATGCAAAGCACACTCGTATGTGCTAATCCGGTGTCTCGGGCCAGCTCACGAATCGTATGGCGTTGATCAGTGTCCAGTAACGCGGATGACACTGTCGTGGTGTACGACCTCTGGTACATTCAACTGCATTCGCTTCAGAACTGTTCCAGAGATTCGTCAGAGATTCCATTCAAACTATCAACACAACAGGCGCTGCTAAAGGTATGCTACGACTTCCACGGGTTCCACACATTAGTGGTGACTGCTATGAAGGGCAGTAAAACTTGGTAACATGTATCTCTTTTGTATCAGTTGTAATTACATAACTGCCACTATTAAAGTTCCAACCTACCGGGCGAGTTGGCCGTGCTCGTAGAGGCGCGCGGCTGTGAGCTTGCATCCGGGAGATAGTAGGTTCGAATCCCACTATCGGCAGCCCTGAAGATGGTTTTCCGTGGTTTCCCATTTTCACACCAGGCAAATGCTGGGGCTGTACCTTAATTAAGGCCACAGCCGCTTCCTTCCAACTCCTAGGCCTTTCCTATCCCATCGTCGCCATAAGACCTATCTGTGTCGGTGCGACGTAAAGCCCCTAGCAAAAAAAAAAAGTTCCAACCTTCGCGTAAGCAGCCAAAGGTGAGCACATATTTAATAACTACAAGGCAATTCAGTAATTTGTAGGGCACAGCATCCAGCATGTAAGGGAGGTGCAGAAAAGTGTACAGACATTCTAACTCGGTCCTCCTCTCAGCCAAGAAGGCGGACACAGTCAAAAATAAGGCCGAGTTTTTCCCTCGAGTTTTCTGTCACATTTCCTCGCTCTATGAGGGATATTTTACGTTTGTCTGGGTAGAAGTGGAGTAGGCCTACCAGGATTTATACAGATTGTCACTAGATCCAAAATGACTCAATAAACAATATTTAAATGAATTTAATCGTTGTGTATTTCCTGTAAATAAACGTAGACTTCAAAGCAAAATGTCTGCTTCAAGACGTATTATAACAAGGCTTACTCAGCAAGAAGGAATAAAATCAATAGCGGTAAATTACGTAACCCATTAAAGGACAAGAGAAGCCGTAGAAAATCGTGTAAGAGTGCAAACTTCATTATAGAGAGTGTACGAGGTCACTCGAGGATCAAAGAAACAACAACAACAACAACAACAACAACAACAACAACAACAACAACAAAAAGTTGAGGAAACCGTAGACTATATAGAGGTCCACAGTGTATCGACAGAGAAAGCCAAAGAAATAACAGGCAACTGGCCTCTATCAAGTAACTTCGGTTTTCGTTGTCGTTTCATCGTTTAAGGAAATAATAATAATAATAATAATAATAATAATAATAATAATAATAATAATAATAATAATAATAATAATAATAATAATAATAATAATAATAATAATAATAACACTGCTTTAGCTACCATGCTGGAGGCATTTCGTGATAGGCTGACTGCATGCCAATCACATTGTTTTATTCTACCAGATGGCAGAGAAATCAGAAATCTATTGGGTAATGAACGGCTGAGTTTTATTAATCTTGTCGGGTAAACACCAAATACGTCACTAGAGATTTTTTACATGCCGACCTCGTGTGGCATGGATTGTGAAATGGAGTTCTTCCTGCCCTTTAAAAATCAGACTACATATGTTAGGTTTGAACCCACGATCGTGGAATTCAAAGACCGACACTGTACCGCTGATCCACAGTAGTGGAATGATGATAATGATGATGATAATAATAATAATCATAATAATAATAATAATAATACCCCCTGGCTGAATTGTCAGTGTCGCGGCTTTCGGCTACGAGGGTCCCGATATTGATTTCCGCCCAAGTAGAGTATTTTAGCCGCGTATGGTTAATTCCTCTGTTCGTGGACGGGGTGTTCGTCTAAATACACACCTATTTATGTACACGCAACGTACTACACGACTAACCACCTCAGAATCTCGCAATAGTGAAACACTCCCCTGCAAATAGAGTTGTTAGGAAGGGGATCCGGCCGTAAATCAGGGACAAGTCCACACGTATGACATAGTTTATACCCCTCAGTAATAATAATGATAATAATAATCATAATAATACCGGCAACAATAATGCTGACCCCGCGGTGTAGTGGTAACATGCTAGCCTCTTATCCGGAGGCCCCGGGTTCGATTCCCAGCCAGGTCAGGGATTTTTACCTGAATCTGAGGGATGGGTTGAGGTCTACTCAGCCTACTTAATTACAATTGAGGAGCTGTCTGAAGGCAAGATAGCGGCCCCGGTCGAGAAAGCCAAGAATAATGGCCGAAAGGATCCGTCGTGCTGACCACACGACATCTCGTAATCTGCAGGCCTAAGGGCTGAGCAGCGGTCGTTTGGTAGGACATGCCCCTTAGGGGCTGTTGAGCCACGGGGTTTGGTGTTTAATAATAATAATAATAATAATAACCATAGTAATAATAATGTGTATTTATGACGTTCTCAGAGATATATGGAAGGTCTAGTGGAATAGTCGAAACCCATCTGAGTACATATCAAAGATTCTCATACCTAACTGGGAATACTATTAACACAGTTTATGATATTCGTATATATTCTTCTTCTTTACGTCAATCTACTGTCAGAGCTGTGATTAATTCCATACATCCATTTATTCAGTGAAGCACTTAAATATGTCCTTCACCTTGTTTATTTTACTTCGCCTGTCACTTGCCCATTTTCTCTCTCTCTCTCTCTCTCTCTCACTCTCACACACACACACACACACACACACACACACACACACACACATGGACTAATGCAGCAATTTATCTGAGCACTGTAATGTGCGCGTAAGCTTGTGTATGGGAGATGGTGAGTTCGAACCCCACCGCCAGGGACTTTGAAGATGTTCCCATTTTCACATCTTACCATTCTTAAGTAATCAATCCTTAACTGAAGCCAAGATGCTACCTTCTCAATTTAAGGTCTTTCTTATCCCAGCGTCGGCGAAAACCAATGTGTGTTAGCGCGACATTCAACGAACAACTCAAAAACAAAATACGAAATCTGCGGATCAGTGGTAGAGTGCTAGCCGTCATTTCAAAACAAGTGCCTATTTTCTGTGACTAAACGTGAACTTCAGAGCCAAGTGAGAATTCGCGTGAAGCCAATACGGAGTAAAATCAATAGCAGTAAATTACGTAAAGCATTGAAGGCTTGAGAAGTCATAGAAAATCGCATAAGTGTGTAAACGAGGGTACGAGTTCACTCGAAGATAAAAGAGACAATAATAATAACAATAACAAAACTTCAAGGAAATAGTATATTATATAGAGATCCAGAGTAAGCTCCTTGGTAATTCTATTGACACAGGAGGTCGAAACATTGATCGGGGTTTGAAATAAGACCATCTTAATTGAGAAGCCAGTGACGATATTGCCAAGTTACCGTGCCCCATCATCAAATTTCGATGAAAGGATACAGCGTATTTCTTAAAATTATTAAGGTCGCCTACGGGAGTCAAATCAGAAGAAAACCGAGCTCGATAGCTGCAGTCGCTTAAGTGCGGCCAGTATCCAGTATTCGGGAGATAGTATGTTCGAACCCCACTGTCGGCAGCCCTGAAAATGGTTTTCCGTGGTTTCCCATTTTCACACCAGGCAAATGCTGGGGCTGTACCTTAATTAAGGCCACGGCCGCTTCCTTCCACTCCTAGCCCTTCCCTGTCTCATTGTCGCCATAAGACCTATCTGTGTCGGTGCGACGTAAAGCAACTAGACTAGACTAAATCAGAAGACCTGCACCTGGCCAGCCGAACATGTCCCGGCAATTAAAAGCCATAGGCCTATGCCATTTCATCCCATACAGGAATCTCGAATGAATAGTGTTTCCGAACATCCTCCTCTTTGTAAAGTCTCCTCACAGGAGGCTGGCGACCACGACGGAGTAATTAGTCATATTTTGAACGATACTCGCTTCTAAAATTACAGTCACGTAACCCTCGATTATACCGCAGTATTGCCATTCAACAGGCACCCCCTGCCGGTAACGACCTGATCAAGCAGTCGGGGCCGTGGATTTACAGAGCCAGCGACGCCGGCTTCTCCTCTCGACCTAGTTGTAGTTACCTTTACCAGATGGCAGGAGCACACTGCTCGCTAAAAATCGACACCGGCTTTGGGTCGAACGAAATAAGGGAGTTCTTTAAATTTCGGAACTTTCTATATACCAGTAAAAAATCCTATGAGTTGACCGCATCAGTGTCTATGGTGCGTTGGTTATAGCACGCTACAAGTAATTAATTTGGACTAGGGCACAGGTAGGAGCTAGCGAGGTTTGGAGAAAGATACATACGAAGTTAAGCCGGGAAACCTAGGTTGATAATTTTAACGAGTAACCAACCAGCACTCACTGAATTGCCGAGATCGGCGATACACTTCACACTGAACGGGAAAAACACTCGTCTAACTCTACCCTTAAAGCCACTGCCTGAAAAATCAACTGTTCACTGGTGTAGGTAGAATATTAAACGAAACCGACAAGGTTTCTGTTTGGAGCATGTTCACATTTGCTTTTATAAAAATACAAAATTTGAAGCGTTCCTTTGTTTCAGCAAAGACAAGAACTGCTACAATGGTTCGCACCAATAGTCTGGAGTGATTACACTGATAATTATTTCTCCAAAATTGAGAGAAACATTGAGAAAAATTGAAATCACGGAAATCATGGGTTCGCCTACAGTTTTGTCAGTGAATATACGCAAAAAAGTGGGAAGAAAAGAGGAAGAACACTTGCTTAAGAATGCAGTACATTGTACGAGTGCGCTGTGGCTGCTTGTGAAGTTTCGTACAGGAAATACAGACATGGATAATATAAGTCTAAAATACTCACACATATTTACACATGCAAGTATATAAACAATACAGGACAATGTGCCAAAATACACCTAGGTTTACCTTAACATTAAATTCTTGTCAGATCCATCCTTCTTCCTTTAGCTGTAGCAGATCTCTCTATCATTGCCTGAGCATTTTTACCTCTCAATTGCCATTGGACTTATCAGGAATAATATATTTTATCTTATGTCGTAGCCATTATAGTATTATTTTCAATAATAAAACATTCGGAAATACAAGGCCAGAGAAATACCCGCTACCCTTCTAGGTCACAGCATGCTTGAGACTGAGGCTCTATTTTCCCCAAGCGACATAGCCAGCGGCAAAGTTTAGAGACCATGTACTTTAAACGTCTGCTCTACGGTCACATGGAGGTTGTGACCGGAAGCTGATAAATACGATTTGCACTCTATCCGGAAGCCAGATTTCGTAGCTGAGAAGTAATAGTCACTTTCCTGATGAGCTTAAAACCCGTGTCTTCCTGCTTATAATGTATTGAGAAGTAAACATTAAAATAATGATATTTGGAGGGTACGTAACCCTGTGACCTTATCCACCACTCACCACTGGTACGCGGCAACACAAACAACACAAAGTGTCATTTCATTGCTTTGGTACAGTGTGTGTTCAGAATGTGCACCATCATGTGACAGACACTGTTCATAACGTTTCTAAAGATTATTATTACTGAACATGTTGATGAACAAGAGTTTTTGTAAGCACACAAAATGACGATATCTTCTCGCGTAATTCGGGGATATTTGTAGGCGGGTCATCTGTTTTGAAAACTGATCCTGTCAATATTCTCCATATGAAAGCTTCAGAGACGGTGAGATGCGGGGAGCAGCGGTACGGGAATGGAGTTCCGGGAGAAATGAGGCGATCTCCCAAGTGTTATTCCAGAAGGTTAAGTGCCTCTCTCGCGCTGAGGACTATAACACGTGTTGGAGGATTTTTTTAATTTTACAATTTGCTTTACGTCGTACTGACATAGATAGGTCTTATAGCGACAATTGTTGGAGAAGTCGTCCATGATTCTTGTTTGTGGTGATCGTTCTTGGGCGCCCTCTTTCCCCTGATGTAAGACTCATCCCCTATGTCGGTTCTAGTTTGTTCTGTTATTTGGTACTCCCTTACTGTAAGGCGTGATCAACGAGTTTCCGTTTAAGGGCATTACTACAGCGGCCATGCAACGTAGTGCCACTCCGATGCGGATATATAAGCACGGAGATGTAGGCAAAGGGATTAGTACCTCGAACCCAACACCCTCCCCTACCCAACATCCCGCCCTGCCAAGTCTCGACAACTCCATCCTTCTCAACTTGCTCCTCATCCAGTTACTTTCGTCCCTCAACCAGACTCCTCTACCAAGTCGTCAGCTAATCGTTAGCTAATCTCCCTCCCGTACAAATCCCGCCCTGCACCAAGACGTTCAACTCCTCATCTAGCCCTCATCAGTAACCCCGCCCCCACCCCGCAGCACCATCATCCACTCTGACTACTCTAACTTACCTCCCAACAATTATGCAAAATTTTACAACTAATAGTTATGACAGCAACATCGGACGTGGTCACCTAATGGATGGGTGACCCTCCACCTGATATTGCTTCCCCCACTCACCGTTGGTCTCTGATATGAGAGAACCAACGTCCCCCCCCCCCAACATTCGCCCTACTAAGGGTATCATCCGCCCCGTAAGGGACGCAGGCCATATATCAATCAATATCAATATCAATCAATACTGATCTGCATTTAGGGCAGTCGCCCAGATGGCAGATTCCCTATCTGTTGCTTTCCTAGCCTTTTCCGAAATGATTTCAAAGAAATTGGAAATTTATTAAACATCTCCCTTGGTAAGTTATTCCAATCCCTAACTCCCCTTCCTATAAATGAATATTTGCCCCAGTTTGTCCTCTTGAATTCCAACTTTATCTTCATATTGTGATCTTTCCTACTTTTATAGACGCCATTCAAACCTATTCGTCTACTAATGTCATTCCACGCCATCTCTCCGCTGACAGCTTGGAACATACCACTTAGTCGAGCAGCTCTTCTTCTTTCTCTCAATTCTTCCCAACCCAAACATTGCAACATTTTTGTAACGCTACTCTTTTGTCGGAAATCACCCAGAACAAATCGAGCTGCTTTTCTTTGAATTTTTTCCAGTTCTTGAATCAGGTAATCCTGGTGAGGGTCCCATACACTGGAACCATACTCTAGTTGGGGTCTTACCAGACTCTTATATGCACTCTCCTTTACATCCTTACTACAACCCCTAAACACCCTCATAATCATGTGCAGAGATCGGTATCCTTTATTTACAATCCCATTTATGTGATTACCCCAGTGAAGATCTTTCCTTATATTAACACCTAGATATTTACAATGATCCCCAAAAGGAACTTTCACCCCATCAACGCAGTAATTAAAACTGAGAGGACTTTTCCTATTTGTGAAACTCACAACCTGACTTTTAGCCCCGTTTATCGACATACCTGCCTGCTGTCCATCTCACAATATTTTCGAGGTCACGTTGCAGTTGCTCACAATCTTGTAACTTATTTATCACTCTATAGAGAATAACATCATCCGCAAAAAGCCTTACCTCCGATTGCACTCCTTTACTCATATCATTTATATATATAAGAAAACGTAAAGGTCCGATAACACTGCCCTGAGGAACTCCCCTCTCAACTATTACAGGGTCAGACAAAGCTTCACCTACTCTAACTCTCTGAGATCTATTTTCTAGAAATATAGCAACCGATTCAGTCACTCTTTTGTCTAGTCCAATTGCACTCATTTTTGCCAGTAGTCTTCCATGATCGACCCTATCAAATGCTTTAGACATGTCAATCGCGATACAGTCCATCAGTTCGATCCCTTACAACGAATCCACCTCTCACCACACTCATTATGTCTCCAACAACTCAGACTTCTGAAATAGCATTCAAGGCCGAAAAGGTCGAAGGGCTATAATTCCTCACTGGTCCCTACGGACCTCTGAGTATGGTGGTCGAAAGGGATTAGTGTGGCAGTCGTGTCGTGTTGCGTGCGTTAAATGCGGCCAGGTGAACTATGGCGACGTTATTACCAAATGCGTCCAAACAGGACCAACGTGCTGTTATTATGTTCTTGGCTGCCGAAGGACAAACACCGGTGCACATCAATCGGAGAATGAAGACTGTGTATAGGGCAGCATGTCTGTCGAAAACCACCGTTGTGGAGTGGTGCGCCAAGATCCGTGCGGGTCGCTTTTCGAGCGGTCGATCTCGTTCATTACGGACAGCAACAAGCGGGCGGTGGATGAGAGCCACCTCGTGCGATTATCACGCCTTTGGTCCCCTCAAAAAGGCCTTCAATGGTCGACGCAGGCGAGAATGTGCAGCAGGCGGTTACAGACTTCTCCACACAGCAGGACACAGTGTTTTACCATACGGAGATCTTCAACCTGGTGCGTCGGTGGGATGAGTGCCTCGTTGCTCATGGCGATTTTGCCTGCTTGGCATCCTGATACAGGACTGTACGGAAGTCGAACGGAAATATTTTCATCGCCCCTTATAAATGGCTCCTCGTAAATAGCGGAGTGTTGTTGCTTTGTGGCGCTGAAGTGAAGAGTGTCGATTTCACCGCTTTAATACATGTTTTCAAAAGGGGATCAGCGTTCGTGTATTAAAATCGAGGTTGCTCGTGGCAAAAATGTTATCGAGGATTGCGTGAACCCTGTGTTGCACGATGGGTCAAGGCGTTTCGTGCGGGTAGGAATGAGGTCTTGGAACACCCTCCGTACTCGCCGGACAAGTGTTCTTGTGACTTCGACAGGTTTCCGAAGTTCAAGGAATCCCTCCGGGGCCACCGATTTCCTTACGTGGCATCTGTACTCCGCGCAGTAGGGCTGTCATCAACAGACAACGCCTTGCCAACAATCTCCAACGGCTACCCAACATTCGACAAAATGTAATAGACTTTGCGGTTGACTACATTGTACTCGTTACTTCATTAAATATTGCGTTTTATCAATATTATCACTAATTTATTTACGATCCTCGTAAATAAACACAACACTGGCTTCACAATATATCAAAATATAAGCACCTCGTTTCTTGGGGCACGTGAACAGCAGATGAGCAATAATTGCAGTCTTTTCAAGGTGTAGTAAAGCTAATGCAGTGAGCCCGCAGTTGCGATCTACAGTATTCTGTAAGAAAGAAGTCAGCTCCCAGACGAAACTATCTTTACATCGGTCTGTTTTCAGACCAACTTTGCTTTACGGGAGCGAAAGCTGGGTGGACTCAGGATATTTTATTCATAAGTTAGAAATAACAGACATGAAAGTAGCGAGAATGATTGCTGGTACAAACAGGTGGGAACTATGGCAGGAGGGTAATCGGAATGAGGAGATAAAGGCTAAGTTAGGAATAAACTCTATGGATGAAGCTGTATGCATAAACTGGCTTCGGTGGTGGGGTCATGTGAGGCGAATGTAGGAGGATAGGTTACCTAGGAGAATGAAAATGAAATGGCGTATGGCTTTTAGTGCCGGGAGTGTCCGAGGACATGTTCGGCTCGCCAGATGCAGATCTTTTGAGTTGACACCCGTAGGTGACCTGCGCGTCGTGATGAGGATGAAATGATGCAGACAACACATACACCCAGCCCCCGTGCCAGCGAAATTAACCAATTAAGGTTAAAATTCCCGACCCTGCCGGGAATCGAACCCGGGACTCCTGTGACCAAAGGCCAGCACGCTAACCATTTAGCCATGGAGCCGGACACCTAGGAGAATAATGGACTGTTATGAAGGGTAAGAGAAGTAGAGGGAGACCAAGACGACGATGGTTAGACTCAGTTTCTAACGATTTAAAGAAAAGAGGTATAGAACTAAATGAGACCATAGCACTAGTAGGAAATAGAGGATTGTGACGACATTTAGTAAATTCACAGAGGCTTGCAGACTGAACGCTGAAAGGTATAACGGTCTATAATGATGTATGTATGTATGTATGTATGTATGTATGTATGTATGTATGTATGTATGTATGTATGTATGTATGTATGTATGTATGTATGTATTTATTTTGCCACACGCCGTGTATCCATATGAAAAGTATGGTTATCCATGATATAGGATATATGCAATATGCAAACCAAAAAACAAAACACATCTCTTTGCTTTTTAAACTACCAACATGGATGTTTATGTCCTTTATCTTATGCTGTAAACCTTTCAGGAAATCGAGAAATAGTTTTTGAATGTCTCAATTTAAAAAGAAAAACATGCATTTAAGAGTTAAGTTAGATCTGTTTGAGCTCTGCTCCAGCCGAAATTGTTTCCTGTGAAACACGTCATAGTAAAACGTTGGCACTGTGTGGAATACTGTGTTTTATTTGGCGTTTATTCCATCCTGCTGCGATTAATGAAGACCGGGTCAAACTTATTTTGCCAGCAGATGTAAAAGAGGGTTCCCTGAAATCAACTTGGTTTTATCGTCATAAATCCCGACGGTAATATTAATCCGGTATTCATCCATTATTTCTGATCTGTGACACAGCCTTTCTTTCACTGTCGTGGTAAGGAGCCCCTCATTGATCCATGTACATTGATTATAATTTTATGATATATTTCTGCCCTTCAGGTAGCTGTCGTATCAGCATACGGAATTTTCAAACAGAAGTTAAAGGGACGGTGCATCCTGCCATATAAATAACATTCCATTCATACAACCCTTTAAGAAGAGGCGGCATAGGAACAGTTGGATTCATGCAGTTGCACCTGACAGTTCTCGCCAGAATGATGCAAAATATATTGCATTCATAATGACAGCCTCTCGAGCGATATGGAGTCAGTAAGCATGTTTCCTGACCACTTAAAAGACCTACATTCACAACGATCAAAGTCTAATAAAAATGTGATTTCCTTTACGTTCCATCGACTCATTTTCTATTATTTTCGGAGACGTCGAGGTACTAGAAATTCATCACAAAGGAGTTCTTTAACGTACTAGTAAATCTGAGCACGAGCCTGGATTATTTAACTACCTTCAAATATCACCAGAATGAACGGAGACTGAACCCGCCAACTTGGGCTCAGGAATAGTGTTATTCGTTGTATGTCCCAATAACTTCTTTAACAGATTTTGGAGACGCCCAGGTGTTGGAATTTTGCTCCATACAAATGTTTTACGAGCCGGAAAACCTACCAATTTGACGCTGACGTATTTGTGCCCTTCAAATACCCCCACACTAAACCAGGGCCAAACCCGCCAACTTGGGCTCAGAAAACCATTCCATTAACCATCTGAACCACTCAGACTTGGGCTTAGAGAACCAGTGCTCTAACCGTCTGAACCACTCAGACTTGGGCGTAGAGCTAGTGCTCTAACCGCCTGGACCACTCAGACTTGGGCTTAGAGAGCCATTGCAATAACCGTCTGGACCACTCAGACTTGGGCTCAGAGAGCTATTGCACTAACCGTCTGAACCACTCAGACTTGGGCTCAGAGAGCTATTGCACTAACCGTCTGAACCACTCAGACTTGGGCTCAGAGAGCCATTGCACTAACCGTCTGAATCACTCAGACTTGGGCTTAAATAGTTATTGCACTAACCGTCTGAACCACTCAGACTTGGGCTTAGAGAACCGTCTGAGCCAATCGACCCGACAAATCCTAAAAGAATAAATCAGCATCACTGGTTCTGTTAGTTCCTGAGTTTCTAACAAAAGTAGATTTTGCTGTAGACGTACGGAGTGGCAATATATAGAAGTGAAACATGGACAATAACTGGAGGAGTAAGAAAGATAATAGAAACACTCGACATGTGCTGTTACCGAAGAGTGTTGAAAGTGAGATGGTAGATGAAAACCTACAACCTGTTTTCCAATCATTAACCGGGTCAGGGATGGAATGAATGAAGCCCCATCTTGCGGCGAGGATAGGAATTGTGCCGCCTGCCGAGGTCTGTCGCACTCCTCTGGGGCAATGATTAATGACTTACAGATGAAATGAAATAATGGAGAGTGTTGCTGGAATGAAAGATGACAGGGAAAACCGGAGTGCCCGGAGGAAAACCTGTCCCGCTTCCGCTTTGTCCAGCAGAAATCTCACATGGAGTGATCGGGATTTGAACCACGGAACCCAGCGATGAGGGGCCGACGCGCTGCCGCCTGAGCCACGGAGGCTGCGAGATGGGAGATCCGATCACAAATTAAGGGATACTAAATCGGGTTGGTGAGCGGAGAATGATTTGGAAAATTTTAACCAAGGGAAATAATAATGTTATTGAGTTTTATGTCCCACTAACTACTTTCACGGTTTTCGCAGACACCGAGGTGCCGGAATTAAGTCCCGTAGGAGTTCTTTTACGTGCCAGTAAATCTACCGACACGAGGCTGTCGTATTTGAGCAGCTTCAAATACCGCCGAACTGAGCCAGGACCGAACCTGCCAAGTTGGGGTCAGAAGGCCAGCGCCTCAACCGTCTGAGCCACTCAGCCCGGCAAGAGAAGTATTGACAGAGGACATGTTGAGACACCCAGGACTCGTTCCGTTGGCTTTGGACGAAAGTGTTTGGGTGCAATAATGGTACAGAGATGCCAGGGCACGATCGTGACAAATAAATTAGAGCTGGTGGACCATGTAATAGTTTTCCCGATTCTCGAAAATGTTCACCCACTTAAGTCCATGAAATGATGACCCAACACATAAAACAGAGGATCTACGAGGGAAGTGCCCACTGCCAAGACTTTAAAGATTTCTAGCCAGAAATTACAGCGCTGAAAATTGCATTCAATAATGAAATGTCGTATGGCTTTTAGTGCCGGGATATCCCAGGACGGGTTCGGCTCGCCAGGTGCAGGTCTTTCTATTTGATACCCGTAGGTGACCTGTGCGTCGTGATGAGGATGAAATGATGATGAAGACAACACATACACCCAGCCCCCGTGCCATTGGAATTAACCAATTAAGGTTAAAATCGCCGACCCGGCCGGGAATCGAACCCGGGACCCTCTGGACCGAAGGCCAGTACGCTGACCGTTCAGCCAACGAGTCGGACGCATTCATAATGAATAGTCGTGTAGTCAATTTTGACGTGCTTACGATGTGTCACTGCCGAGGGGTAGCAGATGTTTGGATTCAGTTTTCAAGATCATCGTTCGCAACGTGAAAGTGCCATTTTTACAGATACATGGTGTAGTATAACAGTCCAGTTGATGTCATGCCACGAAGATTCGCATGTGGTTATTTTGTGCAGTTTAACCTCTTTGAGAGTAGTCATACTGAAGGCCTTGCAGAGGACGAAGTATTGCTTCAGATGTTATACAGTGTATACACTACTATGTTGACAAGCGAGTTGAAGAGAATATTGTCATACACACAGGTCAGATCCCGCACGGTCAGATCATTGTAGTCCATTTTAGACTGATACACACCTGATGTATTAATTGATAGCAGCGGCGGACAGCAGTTCCCCACTACTGCTACTGTCTGTTTCCTTTGCCAGTGAACGCTACGTGGTGTAACGGTTCAAATCCCGTTACAAGATAATATGTATATTATTATTATTATTATTATTATTATTATTATTATTATTATTATGCCCGTATTGTTATTATTTTATCTGTGAGATTACTATTATTTTGTTATAATTATTATTCAATTCCATTACGCAAAGCTTGTCGCTTGCGTATTTGTAATTGAGTGTATGCATATATACGTATATGTAGATTAACATTAAATACCTGTACAGTGAGAGTTTCGATATATCAGATGTTGAGTGTGACATCCTTACATTGTGCAATATTGCTGGCATTTCTGCCAAGTCATCGCCACGTCATGGCTACGTCATCGTGAGTTTTTAGAAATTCGCTCAGCGAGTCGGCCGCCCCAGGGGATTTCACCATTACATGCAACATTTTGAGGCGTTGTGGGAGTATGTCATTGTTATTTCTGGAGATTACGTAGCTGTGTCAACCAACGTCTATAAAAGGTGGCTGCATATTGTAGCGTCAGTCATTATTTAAACGGAAGCAGTACAGTGAAGAAGTCTACTAGATGAAGAGGCCTCAGTCGGTCAGTCAACGAGTGTGAACGAGAGATGGAGAAGACTCAGTGAGGCATTAATTATTGGTCATTGAGAGAGTGAAGACAAAGCTGGTCGCTCAGTTGAAGACACGGACGCAAGGGCTTACCATGGAGTCAGAGAGGGATACCATATTGACTTACAAAGAAGTCAGATGATATGGAGAAGAAGCAGTCACAAGGATGTATCACCAAATTAGGCGTGGCACATCTACAGTAAACACCAGATCAAAGGAATACGTCGTAATTGCACTCAAAGTGTTGAAGGTACAGTCAAGTGAATCAGTGAGGGAAATATTTCGTATAAATTGTTAAATGTCCGGTCAAGAAGAATTCAAATTCATGCCTAGTTTCTTTCAGTTGCAATGTCATAATTTCATTTTCTCATCTGTTTTATCGCAACAAGACTCACTATTTTTTTATATATTATTTAAAGAATATATATATTGTTCTATCAAACGAATTCATAGCTTTATTTCATTGACAGTAAAATATCTTAACCTCAAAATAAATGGGGAAACCGAACGCCAATCTCCTTTTCCCAGAACTTATATGGTATGTTGTCAAAAGTAAGCTTATTACCCCACACCCTAGAGATAGTCAAGAGTCTCATTCTATTATTGCTGCACTGAGTGGCAGCTGGCGCCCTTCAAATAACGTATGTGTATGTCTCAGTGGATAAGAATATATCTTTCTTTCTGTTTTTACAATTTACTGTAGTTTATGTCGCACCGGCACAGATAGGTATTATGGCGACGATAGGATGAGAAAGGACTAGAAGTGGGAAAGAAACGGCCGTGGCCTTAATTAAGGTACAGCCTCAGCATTTACTTGGTGTGAAAATGTGAAAGTGGCTCAGATGGTCGAGCCGCTGGCCTTCTGACCCCAACTTGGCAGGTTAGATTCTGGCTCAGACCGGTGGTATTTGAAGGTGCTCAAATACGTCAGCCTCGTGTCGGGAGATTTAGTGGCACGTAAAAGACCTTCGGGACTAAATTCCGGCACCTCGGCGTCTCCGTAAACCGTAAAAGTAGTTAGTGGCACATAAAGCAAACAAAATTCTTCTTCTTCGTCTTATTATTATTATCATTATTATTATTATTATTAAAATGGGAAACCATGTAAAACAATCTTTCTTCGGGCCTGCCGACAGTGGGGTTTGAAGCCGCACGGTACACTCTTGATACTGTGACCCGTGGGAATCCCAGTACCGGCATGATTCACGTCTTACCCATCGTGTGCCCAACTGTTATTCACGCGGCCAGTACGAGGTGTAAAGACCTAGTAATCACGTGACACGCTGTGCTATTACATTTACCGGGCTGACATTAGTGCCATTCCGCCAAAACGGTAGTTATCTCTAATTCAATTGCTCATTAGATTACATAATTACTGTATAAATTTTCCTCTCATAACAATCATGCTCAATGACATTCCTACAATACGTTTAGACTAATTTTACCCTGTATCGGTTACAAGATTTCAGAATAAAGGCAAAATACTTACATATGCTGTTTACATATCTACAGGATTCTGCTTCTTATATACATAACAATACACTTTCCTCTAATAACATTGGTGTTTAATGCTTAAAAGACCGGGCGAGTTGGCCGTGCCCGTAGAGGCGCGCGGCTGTGAGCTTGCATCCGGGAGATAGTAGGTTCGAATCCCACTATCGGCAGCCCTGAAGATGGTTTTCCGTGATTTCCAATTTTCACACCAGGAAAATGCTGGGGCTGTACCTTAATTAAGGCCACGGCCGCTTCCTTCCAACTCCTAGGCCTTTCCTATCCCATCGTCGCCATAAGACCTATCTGTGTCGGTGCGACGTAAAACCCCTAGCAAAAAAAAAAATGCTTAAAAGAAATTGATATCGTAAATTAGTTCTTACGTATTATTATCCCTAATACATCATTATTAAATGCAAATGCTTGCACACGGTAGCTAAGGCCATACGATTATTATTATTATTATTATTATTATTATTATTATTATTATTATTATTATTATTATTATTATTATACCCAACAGAGAATCATACCAACCACAACAAAGTCGAGTCAGGATACCAGTATTACAACGTAAGGTGGAAGTTTTGGTGTGGTATATGAGACCAGAAAATTACTGCTTTTCTTCATCAGACGCGTCTAGTTTAAGTATCAAATTTCATTACTTCCTTTCCCTTAGTTTGTCTGTCTCTCCCTGTCTCACATGAAAACAACCTAACATATTTTAATGAAACCGTAGGGTATATAGCCTAAGGAATGTATCCGTCGCATACTACAACATATTTGTTTCGAAATTCAAATTTGAACATTAAAAGGAAGCGTAAAAATGGATTTCTAATTATCTCACTGATGTTCTTACTGAAAAAAAAATCACGACAAAAATGATTAAAATTTAATTTCCATCCACTTTTAAACTGTGAAAATTCTGATAGGATGAAGATTTTTACCTTGGATTCCCTGAAATTCGAAGACGTACGAGCCGATGGGTGTAAAGAATCCATTTCCAGACACTTCAGACCCAGTTCTATTCTTTGTGTATAGGTTATGGTCTTAAAGGGAATACATGTCACCGATATCACAATCACAAAATTTAATCACATATTCGTAAAGGCTCGTCGTAGTTAAATTTATATGTAAAATTATTAAATCCATACATTTATCTATTACAACCATGTACACATTTCTTGGAAATTCTCCCACTTATAATTTTCAGCATTTCCCTAAAATATAATCGGATACCGCAGTGCTGTAATATTTCATTCTTCTCGACCGCAAAAGGAAAGGCTTGAACATGCCAGGGACTAGAACATCTGTTATTCTCTCTTTGAAAGTGTGATGTGGACGAAAATAACTATCTGAATTATAAACTATGAACTGCTATTAAAGATCCTGTCGTATGAAACTATAGCATGTCAACTACAAACCGAAAATACATTACTGAAGGGAAGCCTGAATAATTCTTAACATTCTACTGTTGATATAACTCTAATTAAAGGACGGCTGTGGTCACGCTAGACTTACAAGGCTCCTCTAGTAAAGGTTAACATATTTAGTGATGATAACCAATGGTCAGATTTTTATAACGTGGCATAAATTATCCTATGTGATGTATTAGAAACTACAGCACGGACTTCGGAGTCTTAATGTAAAACTTAGGCTTTTGAGGTGCTACGTATTTTCAAAACTTTCTACGGAATGGGACCATGGACGCTACACAGTAACAATTAAATGTGGGAAGACTTTGAATTGTGGACGCACAGGAGGATTCTGCGGTTGAGTTGGATGGCCCGCGTCACCGATGAAGAGGTTGTCAGAAGAAAGGAAATTCGCAATTAACTGAAAATGGAAAAGGTGGAGGATCTAGTTCAGTTGATGCAAGGTGAGCAATATCAACTACTACAGCTGATTCAAGGGTAAAATACAGGGCAGACAAACACAGGGTAGAAGACGAAAATTCTGACTGGACAACTTGAGAAAACGTGGAATAACTGTACCAGGGCTGCAACATCTCAAGTCCGGATAGCTGTGATGATTAAAAGTGCAGTAGTAGTAGTAACCTGAGTACTATTCTGTTTGACACAGCCTTTTGCGTTTTGCTCTGAACTATGAGCCTTTAATCCAACTTACAGAAACACTTCGTGTACTCACATCCTGTTATCATAATTCTTGCTATTAAAAGGTTTCTCGTCATTCATCATGTTGCCCAACTGAGATTTCTCCTTTGTCTAGTTTAAGTTGGTCCCGTTAGTACCACACCGCTTGGAGGAGAGATTTGATCTCAGTCCTGCACTACGGTTATTGGCGAGGGTAGTCTTCGCTCGTCCTCGGTCAAGGCAAGATACCTCGTGAATGAAATCAAGGAAACTTTCACAGGGCCTCAAACACCAGAGACAAATTAATCTACTCCCACTTTCCGGCTACCTGTTTTTATCCATATCACACCACCACACCTTCATCGGTAAAGTGCTCTCCTAGTTGAGTAAGAGAAAATAATGGTCAACATACAAATGCAAATTCATGGAGACAACGATGGTGCTGTCAAGAGTAGGCTACGCTTCAGACATCCAATTCTCAGGACAACCAGGAACCTAGCAGGCGACAAATTCAATTTGAATCAGGTCGGAAAGCAAGCATGTATCTCCAGTGTGTCACAACCTACCATGTTTCTCGGATAAACTAGAGGGTTTTGATCTACCTCGAAAGATCTGAACAACTTCTATCTGAGCAATTATCAATAGGATTTGAACTCTCCCTGACATAAGCGTCGACGTACAGCAGAACACTTTCGTCTACAAAATATGGTTATGAAGCTCCAAAGCAAACAGTCCAGCACATTGTGGAACAATGTCCTTTACCGGCATATCGGAGAAATCCTGTATAATGTTTGCAGCTAACGGCATCAAGTTTGTACCACACAAATCGTTTATATAATGCAATCGTAAATAGTTCGTTAATACATTGGCGGAAATAATATACAAACACCATGAAATAAGGAATGTAGAATACGGAAATTTTGGCAATATATTTGTCGAGGTAACACATTTAATTATTAAAGGTACAAGACTACAGGTTAATATCCGCGCGAGAAGAGCCATCGCAATTGCGCCATGCTGGTCCATTAACAACCAGTGTAATCGCCTGACTGTTGAATGCAGGCAGGCAAACATGCATATATTGTGTCGTACAGGTGCCGGATGTCAGCTTGTGGGATGGCGTTCCATGTCCCTTGCATTTCGTCGGTTAATACAAGGACGGTTAATGCCGGTTGTGGATGACGCTGGAGTTGTCGTTCAATGATGTCCCATACGTGCTCGATTAGAGTCAGATCGGGGGATCGAGAAGGCCAAGGCAACATGTCGACACTCTGCAGAGCACGTTGGGTTACAACGGCGGCATGGGGGCGTGCATTATCCTGTTGGAAAACACCTCCGTGAATGCTGTTCATGAATGGCAGCACAGTAGGTCTAATCATCAGACGGACGTACACATCTAAAGTCAGGGTGCGTGGGATAACCACGAGAGTCCTCCTGCTGTCATAGGAAACTGCTCCCCAGACTAGAACTGCCGGTGTAGATCCAGTGTGTCGACGCCGCAGACAGGTGGAATGCAGGCGCTAACCTAGCTTCCTCCCATCTAACACACGGCCACCACTGGCACGAAGAAAGAATCTGATTTCATCACAAAACGCAACATACATCCACTCCATTCTCCAATGAGATCTCGCTTGACACCACTGATGTCGCAGACGGCGGTGGTTTGGGGTTAGTGGAATGCACGCCGCAGGGCATCTGGCTCGGAGCTGTCCTTCAAGTAACCGATTTCGAACAGTTCGTTGCGTCCTGTGGTTCCAACTGGCGCTCGAACTGCTGCTGCAGACGCAGTCTGCTGCGCCATAGCCATACGCTGAATACGGCGGTCCTCCCTCTCGGTGGTGCCACGGGGACGTCCGGAGCCCGATCTCCTTGAGAGAGTATCTTCTCGTGAACAATCCTACCAGCACAAAGCAGAGTGGAGACATTCCTGCCAAGTCGTTCTGCAATAGCGTGGAAGGCAAATCCACCTTCACGTAGCCCTGTTATACAGCCTCGTTCAACCGCAGTGAGCTGTTGATACGGACCTCTTCGTCGTCGTAAAGGCATTCTTGACCCACTCACAGTCACTCCGTCCAATCTCACGGGTAACTAACGCTCTCGCACAGCACATCCCGTATTTAAAGCAAACCTGATGTGCAGTATCATGGGGTCGCTTTTAGCAGCACGCTGATGCGATTTGAGGGAAACTTGAATCGACGTCATCTTTCAGATGTATAAACACGCCTGCCAACGTTCGTTAATCTAGCACAACCTCTTCTTGACGTTTGGATATTTTTCCGCCAGTGTAGTTCGTATTCGAGGTCATGACTATCCTTGTGTTCAGAAGGTTAGTACTATACAGTCTACCAGTTTTTCCTAACCCTTTAGAGAAGAGATTTTAACTGGGACTATGTAAGTGGGGTAGTATCCTGTTCCACGTAATTTTTACTAAGCGCGCTCAGATCATCCAACTTTCATTTGACAGGCGAGGGACTCATTCGAAACACCTTGGTGAGCGAAATTGAATTCGATGGGGGTGCTAACAATATTAATGGGGCTTCAGGAAGAAAGTAGAATCGGCTGAGTCAGCAACAAAGATGCGTTAGAATGTATTAGGAATTAGTAATGTTTGGGTAGATATTCTAAGGTTTTTCTAACATGCGAAATGGCGAAGGGCAGTGTGTGGCGTAGGACTTACCAGGAACACCATAACACTCAACAAACACTAATGTTTATGAAAATTGTAACACCAAGAAGGAAACACGTGACTGAAATGAAATTTATACTACCGATTAGGTACATGACAATATACAACTGTAAGTTTACAGATCTGTACATCACCTCTGAGCTTGAGTATTCAGTATTTTTCGTAGCCTCCACGCGCTCCAATAAGAGTCTCTAAACGTCGCGGCATGGAATCAAAGAGGATCCTGAGGAGTCTTACTCCACGCAGTTTCTATGCGAGTGGACAATTCATCGACACTGGTTATTGGAGGACCATTACGAACAAGTTGGCGAACAGCCATATCCCAGACATGTTCAGGTGAACGTGCAAATCAGGCAAGTGATGTCCGGCTCCATGGCTAAATGGTTAGCATGCTGGCCTTTGGTCACAGGGGTCCTGGGTTCGATTCCCGGCAGGGTTGAGAATTTTAACCATAATTGGTTAATTCCGCTGACACTGGGGCTGGGTGTATGTGTCGTCTTCATCATAATTTCATCCTCATCACGACGCGCAGGTCGCCTACGGGGTTCAATTCAAAGGACCTGTACCTGGCAAGCCGAACTTGTCCTTGGACAATCCCGGCACTAAAAGCCATACGCTATTTAATTTTTTCAGGGAAGTAATGGTACTGTCGTTCTTCGAAGAAGGCTTTCACATTCCTCTCAACATGTGGCCGGGCATTGTACTGCTTAAATGTGGTATGTGGTGTTGACGGAGGAGAAGTACTTCGGGCACTAAAACCTCCCTCATGTACCGGTTACTGTTGAGATTGTCCCCAGTACGTACGAGGCGAGATCGGTTGCTATGTCCAACGACGCGCCAAACCGTCACACTTGGTGTTTGTCCGCTATGCCACTCAACAATGCAGATTGCGCTCACTACGGTAGCGTCGAACATGTACGCGGCATCACTGCAGGAGAGGTTGAAGCAGGACTCTTCTGAAAACACAATTTTGACACTCAGCACGCCAGTGACGGCGTTCATGTGCAGTCGGAGGCTTTTGTGGTTTCTGGACAAATGAAGCCGACGTAATGGAATGTATGCAATCAGTCCAATCCTCAGCAGACGGCGTCGAGTCATCGATGCGGACAGGTTCACACATGTCTGCTGACGAAGCTGCACAGTTCATTATGGCCATGAGGCCAAAATGGCGGTCATTCCGTGCTGCAGTCATATTGCGTAGTCCAGTACCCAATCTTCACTGCGTACGACCCTCTTAGACCCAAATAGAGGATGGTTGCCTAGTTGTACTTCCTCTTAAAACAATAATCACCACCACCACCACCATCTTAGACCCAATGCTTTCCACACACGCATCACTGTCGTAGCAGCATGTTCTACACGGTATGACAAACCCGCTTCTCGGAGACCGATCATTCTGCCCCTTTCGAACTCATTCACTTGCTCATATAGCGTCCTTTGACGTCAACGAGACATATTACTAATTACTTTCACGTTTCCACCTTGTTTGACAGCTCTTCACTGACGAAACTTGGCGTAACACTAACCTTGTCGTCACACAAGACAGGGGCCAGTTTGATCTACCTGTACCTCATCTCTCTGCAATACTAATCACTTATTGCTGGCACACACCGAATTTGATTTCATTCGGACGATTCTTTCAGAACGTTGTAATTTTCACAAAGCACTACTAGATATTTCCTATCCCATTGTCGCCAAAGACCTATCCGTGTCGGTACGACGTAAAAAAAACACAAACGTTAGTGTAGTTTCTGTGTTGAGGCCTTCGGTTCAGATGCTCTCGGGTTCGATTCCCTGCCGCGTCGGGGATTTTAATCGTGTTTGATTAATTCTTCGGGCTCGAGGACTGGGTGTATGCGTTTGTCGCAACACTTTCCTCTTCATATTCAGACAACCAATTACCACAAAAGCACCCAATAGTGATTACATCGCTCCATATATGTTGGCGTCAGGAAGGGCATCCATCCGTAAAACAGGGCTAAAACCACATGCGCTACACAATTCGCACCCGCGACTCCATAGGTGTCGGAAAAGTGTAGTTTCTGTCAGATTCGTACTTGAGCGATTAATATGGATAGGTTTAGTGGTTGAAGGAATTACGATGAGAATTACCTTAGTGTATTCACCGTATAAAGGAACAGCTGAGGATGAAGTAGAAAATCTTTATGAAGCAATGAGTGAAACTGTAGTCGGGGTCAACACCAAGGATAAAATAATGCTAATGGGCACTTTGAATGTGAGAAATGGAAATAGAACTACAGGATATGAGAAGGTGATTGGTAAATGTGGGGTAGATATTGGAATGGGGAGTGTTTACTGGACTCCTGTGTTAGTATAGGATTTACCATCTGCTTTACGTCGCACGGACACAGATAGGTCTTATAGTGACGATCGGATAGGAAAGGAATAGGAGTGGAAAGGAAGTGGCTGTGACCTTAAGGTACAGCCCCAGCATTTGCCTGGTGTGAAAATGGGAAACCACGGTAACCCATCTTCAAGGTTGCGGACAGTGAGGTTCGAACCCACTATCTCCCGAATACTGGCTACTGGCCGCACTTAAGCGACTGCAGCTATCGAGCTCGGTTCTATAGGATTAAGAGTTATACATTCATTTTTGCAGCATTCACTGTCACACGTGGGAGGGTAGGAGCACCAGATCCATAAAATAATATAACAGAATTCGAATTAAGGAAATCTGTTGGGAATGCACGAGCAATTCGGGGATTGTTCGATGAGACAGACCACTAGGGCTAGAATGGAGGAAGTTAAGTCTGTCTACAGAAGTTTTAGGGGAGAAAATATTCAGAACAAGAGAATTAGAACTGCAGATCAGTGAAGAGTTCCAGAGAATAGACAGCCAGAAACTTTAAGATATCGGGAGATACAGGAACTCGGTAGTAGAAACGACAAGAGGATGCTTAGGAACAATTGTATGTAAAGATGAGAAATAGCAGAACATCTTAGCGGAATGATGAAGTCAGGGAAGCTTGTAAAAAAAGACGGCGTATCAAAAATAGATCCAAATCAGACCTGACGTAGGCGGAAAATAGCCTATACCCAGATGAAAGAAACAGATTGAAATAAATCATTGTCGAGTCCAAGAAAAAGTCGTGGGAAGACTTCGGTAATAACCTGGAAAGGCTTGGCCAAGCGGCAGGGAAATCTTTCTGGACACTCATCTTTGAATCTTAGAAAGGGACGGAAATGGGAAATGAATAGCGTTTTGGGTAAACCAGGCGATCTCATTACAGATGCTAGGGAATCAGTGGACAAATGGAAGAAATATTTTAAAGATCTTCTCAACGTAAAAAGGAAATGTCACTGCTCAAGTTTAATGAGGAGGAGAACAATGATAGCAATGTATTACACTCGAGGAAGTGGAACGGATGGTAAATAAACTGCACTGTCCTAAATCAGCAGGAATTCTTGAAATTAGACCTGAAATAGTGAAACACAGTAGACCGAGCTCGATAGCTGCAGTCGCTTAAATGCGGCCAGTATCCAGTATTCGGGAGATAGCAGGTTCGAGCCCCACTGTCGGCAGCCCTGAAGCTGGTTTCCCGTAGTTTTCCATTTTCACATCAGGAAAATGCTGGGGTTGTACCTTAATTAAGGCCACGGCTGCTTCCTTGCCACTCCTAGCCCTTTCATGTCCCATCGTCGCCAGAAGACCTATCTGTGTCGGTGCGACGTAGAGCAACTTGAAAAAAATAAGAAACATAGTGGAAAGAGAGGGATGAAATGGCTTCGTTGAATGATTGGATTAGTCCTGAATGTGAGTTAGGTACCTTCTGATTGGACGAAAGCAGTATGTGCACCTTTCTATAAGCAAGGGATCGCAACAACTATCGAAGTGTTTCATTGATCAATAACCAGGAAAGGTGTTCATAGCTAAGTTTGGAAAAGAAGGTTCGATCAATACTGTTGATTAAGTTGGATGGTTTCAGACCATAGAAGGGCTGCCAGGACTAGATTTTTAGTATGCGTCATGTAATTGAAAAATGTTTCGTAGATCTAGAGAAGGCATATGACAGAGTAGCAAGGAAACTGATTTATCCGTACTGAGGGATTATGGGTAAGTTATTACACACAATCGAAAATGAAAAATGAAATGGCGTACGGCTTTTAGTGCCGGGATATATCAGAGGACTACGGCTCGGCAGGTGCAGGTCTTTTGATTTGATGCCCATAGGCGACCTACGCGTCGTGTTGCGGATAAACTTATTATGAAGAAGATACATAGGCTACACCCAGCCCCCTGCCAGGGGAATTAACCAATTATGGTTAAAATTCCCGACCTTGCCCGGAATCGAACCCGGGACCCCTGTGACCAAAGGCCAGCATGCTAACCATTTAGCAATGGAGCCGGACACAACCGAAAATAATGTATATTGACAATCGGAGAAAATTCATGGTAGAGTTGAATCCTTGGTTCGTAGTAGTTACAGAGGTTAGACAAGGCTGCAATCTTGCACATTATTTTCTTGTTCATAATACACACGGATAGGGGGTGCCTGGCCAAGGCGATAAAGGCGTGCTCGGTTCACCCGGAACGACGTAGGTTCGATTCCCCGCCAGGAGGTCGAAAAATTTAAGAAACGAGATTTTCACTTGCGGAGGTGCACATGACCCTGAGGTTCACTCAGCCTACACCAAAAATGAGTAGCAGATTAATCCCTGAGGGCAAAGGCAGTCGGGCGTACAGCTAACCACTCTACCCCACCAAGCGCCGAGGTTACAGATAGTGAAAGCCTTTACCTCCTACCCCTCCAAGGGCTTTCATGACCTGTACAGAGATGACTTTGCTTTTAGTATACACGGATTATTTATAGAATGATAAAATATGGCAGGGAGGAATTAGATTGGGTGAAAATGTGGCAATTAGTTTGGCCTATGCAACGACATGGTCTTAATGGCAAAACACTGTTGAAAGCCTGCGATGAAATATTTTGGAGCTTGAAAACAGGCACAGGGAATATGATATGAACATTACCATTTCCAAGACTAAATCGAAGTCAGTAGGGAAGAAACCTAGGAAGATTGATTGAATGATAGGTAGGGAATACGAAATTGGAATAGGCAGGCCATTTGCAGATTGCAGTTACGACCAACGGTATTCTGTAGGAAAAAAGCCAGGCCTCGGGCGAAACTACCTTTACATCTGTCTTTTCCATACCGACTTTGTTGTACGGGAGTGAAAGCCGGGAGGACTCAAGCTGTATTTTTCATAAGCCGGAAGTAACGGACATGAACGTAGAGAGAATTACTGATAGTACAAACAATGGCAGAAAAGAGGAGATACTGTAAGGTCCAACTTAAGAAAAATCTCTATGAATGAAGCTGTATGCATAAACAGGTTTACGTTTCATGTTAGGAAAGTGAGAGATAGGTTACCTAGGTGAATAATGGACTCAGTCATGGAGAGTAAGAAAAGTATGGGGAGAACAAGACGATGGTTAGACTCATAATAATAATAATAATAATAATAATAATAATAATAATAATAATAATAATAATAATAATAATAATAATAATGCTATTTGCTTTACGTCCCACTAACTACTTTTACGGTTTCCGGAGACGCCGAGGTGCCGAAATTTAGTCCCGCATGAGTTTTTGCGTGCCAGTAAATCTACCGACACGAGGCTGACGTATTTGAGCACCTTCAAATGCCACTGGACTGAGTCAGGATCGAACCTGCTAAGTTGGGGTCTGAAGGCCAGGGCCTCAACCGTCTGAGCCACTCAGCCCGGCGATGGTTAGACTCCGTTTTTAATCATTTGAATGTAAGAAGTGTGGAACTAAATGAGACCACAGAGCTAGTTGTAAATGGAGGATTGTGGAGGCGCTACTTTACAGTGGTTTGCAGACTGAGCGGTAAAAGGCATACGTATTTAATGAAAATGTATATATGTATGTGCGAATTTAAGAAAAACCATAGCTTGCATTCGGGAGATAATGGGTTCGAACCTCCCACTGTTGGCAACTCAAGATATGGTTCTCCGTGGTTTCCTATTTTCACATCAGGCAAATGCTGGGGCTGTACCTTAATTAAGACCACATCCACTCACTTCCTTCCCTCTCATAGCCCTCTCCTACTCCATCGTCGTCAGCATAGGACCTACTGTGACGATGCGACGTAAAGCAATTTTGTAAAAAAAATTTAAAAAATAGCGCAATACGATTCTTCTGTACAAGCGTCCCCTGAAATTTTTGTGTCAGGAGACGTACCTCTGCGAGACAAAAAGTGACTAATGAAACTAAGAACAAGAAAACCAATTTCTAGAACAGAAAAGTAAGGAAGGTTATGGATGTAGATTGTCTGACAGTTTATGGCGTAGTGTTATCCGTTAACAATAATAATAATAATAATAATAATAATAATAATAATAATAATAATAATAATAATAATGTGCCAGGAAACTAACTCAGACACTATAATGCCGTGGTGAAGCCTGAATGCCTCTATGCAGCAGAGACAATTGCCGGAAAGGGGATTACCGAAATAGAAAAGAATGAGCGTAAATTTCTGGGGAAGCAACAGGAAATAAGTTTACCTTTCGTTTGAGATCAAATCAAGTGCTGTACGAAAAATGCGAGAACATTTCAACCTCGATAAGAAAAAGCCGACTGACTTTCTATAGACACCTGAGAAGGATGGGGCCGGAACGCCTAGCAAATAAGATCATCTTCCAGGAAAAAAGAAAGACCCAAATACCATGGCTGAAAGAAGTTCGTCAGGATTTTTTTAAATGTGGCATTTAGGAGGGAGATATTACAAATAGAACAGTGTTCAGAAAGAAAATTGCGCAGGTGACGGATCTGTTCGTAGAGAAACATAGGAGAACGAAAATGGTATTCTCAGATGAGGAACGAGCAAAAGCGAGCCATAGAATGGAGCATTGGCGTAAAAAGAACAACAGTCAAGGAAGTTGTGTAATCGTAACCCATGGGAGGTTGAAAAGATCCTAAATAAATAAATAAATAAATTAAGTAAAAATAAAATAATAAATAAATTAAATAAATTAACAAACAAACAAACAATAATAACTTGATTGTAGGCGGGTTCCTACAGTGATTTTAAACGAAAAAAAAAAGGCTGAAACATTTTTAGTACTAGCGTTGCCCGGATAGTTTCTGTATGTTTTTATCTTTATGATTTGTATTGCTGGTTAATTATGTGTAAAGTGAATTTTTATGGAATTCCTTTTTTGACATACTGATTGAAATTTTATGATCTATTATGTAGTTTTAGAATTATTTAGATGTGTTTAATTTCAAGTTTTAGGTTATTTAATCTTTGAGTAAATCTTTGTCCGTATGGAAGCTCCAATTGATAACTATATGTATTTGTCCGTAACACTATAGATACGATGTACACGATTTTAATTGTCATTGAGACTCGCCAATCAGCCTTGCGACTGCAACACTTAATCACGGTTATTTTAAAATATTCATTTTTAAGTCCATCTCAGCCCCCGTCTCAATGGAAGCTGAACGTGGACTTGAACGGTATCCAGAGAGTCACGATTCATTTCAACGACACACAAACAATGCATTCGACATTAATATAGGTTATTTTCCATTAATTTTACAAGTCAACTCTTCCCATTCCCCACCCCTAGAGGGGGTTGAGATTTTTCATCTCCATAGTACGTTTTTTTCAGATGGTACCAAGTTTCGTTGAGAGCCATTCTGGAACATACCTACATCCGTGATCTCGGTAATTTTCACCCCTTCTCAAACTCTATTCCGATTCCGTACCTTACGGGGCTAGGGGTCTATTACCCACACAGTATTTTTTTTTTCAGATAGTGATAGTGTATCACTTTTGGTTGAGAGCTACGCTGGAACATGCACACATTCGTCCATTATCTCGTTCAATTTGGAAATATTCTTTTCCATCCTTTCTCACCCCCTCCCCCTCCCTATGCGAAAGGCGTCTGAATTTGGACTTAAAAAACTCCGGAATATCACTATTCATCTCAGCGACCAAAAAAAAGCATGAATTGGAAACTTTTATTAATTATTTTCATGCTTCACCCCCTCCCAGCCCACGCGTGCTAGGGTTGTCATACCTCCATGCAGATTGTCTCCTGATAGTAAGTCTTAAATGTACCAAGTTTGGTTGAAATCATTCCCGTAGTCCTGAATACTATGGATTCAACACTAATGTAGGTCGTTTTTAGTTATATTTCGTCCCCTATCCTAGGGTTTCTAGGGGTGTCTTTCCCCCCCGCAGCATTTTTTCCAGAATGATAGTAGGCAATATTTATACAAAGTTTAGTTGACAGCTATGCTGGACAACGCACAAACATCTAAAATATCGTTCACTATGGACAGTTTCTTTTCTTTACCCCTTTTCATCCCTGCCGTTTGTGGCTCAACTGGGACTTAAACAACATCCGGAGTGTCGCTATTCATTCAGCGACCCCGAAAACTATAAATTCGACTCTATTTTCGATAATTTTTATATCTCACTCCTTCCATCCCCTACCCCTAGGGGTGCTAAGGTTGTCATACCCCTACGTGGTTTATCTTCTGATAGTAAGTCGTACGTGTACCAAGTTTGGATGAAATCGCTTCAGTAGTCCTGAAAACTATGGATTCGACACTATTATTGGTTGTTTTTAGTTAAATCTATATCCCCCGCTCCCTGGAGATCCTAGAGGTATCTTGTCCCAACAGAATTTTTCACAGACAGTCCAAATTTAGTTGACAGCTATGCTGGAAAATACACACATACATCCATAATCTCGGTAATTTTGATCATTTGATTTTTTACTTTTTCTCACCCCCTATGCCAAAGGGGGATGAACTTAGACTTTTTAAAAATGCAGAGTGTTGCTGATCATCTCAGCTACCGCGAAAACTATGGATTCGACACTATTTTCGATTATTTTTATACCTACCCCCTTGACCCCCCACTCCTAATGGTGCTAGGGATGGCTTACCACCAAAGTGCACGTCTCCTGATAGTAAGTCATACGTGTACCAAGTTTGGTTAAAATTGCTCCAGTGGTTTCGGAGGAGATGTGTCATTCACACACACACACACATCCATTTATATGTATATAGTAAGATGGCGGTGAGTTCCCATCCTCCTACAAGACCTACAGTATACAGCACTAGCAAATGTACCCGTGCTTCGCTACTGTATTCTACATTGTATACGGATTTCTCCGTGAATTACTGTAAAGGCAGTGAATAAGATTATAAATTGCATGACTCTTAGCGCTATCCGAGAAACGTAACAGAGAGGACGCCATACGTTGTTTCCGATGTAAGGCAGGCATTGGGAAAGTTCTGTTGATAATGGCAGGCCACATTTCCTACTGCCAATCACAATCGAGTTCGGGAGTTTCTACTATAACGGCAGGCTCACTTGGCACCTGCCATTCTCAGTAGAGATGGAGAGATTTCATTATAGAGACAAGCTCCTGTTCCTAATGACAGTCACAATCGAGTTGCAGAGATAGTTCATAATCGGGAAATGCAGCGCTGACATACCAATCGAGACACGACATTAAGTCATAGGACCAAAGTTGTAGATCTCTCCAAATTGAACGGCGATTAGGCTATCTGTTCTGTGATACAACTTCTCATTTAGCGACCAATTATCCCGAAACGAAGGTCTGCACCGATATTAAAAGTGCATCTACATTTCGATACTTTCCGGCGCCAAAAGTTATACATTTGAACTGCTTGGAATTTTTCCTCAAAGAAAAGAGTGCCCAGGATTCTGGATTAGCACTCGCATGAATACGGACTAATTAAGGAAGAAAGTAATGCAGTTATGGAAGTTGAAATTAATAGAAAATTGGATTATAAATGACGATAGCCGTACAGGACAAATACATAAATACCAAGTGGATGTATTTGAAAATAAAATGCCCTTCAATGAATTGTGATGGTACGAGTTGCGGATATAAGGAGGCGGTAAAAGAAGAGAAATTTATGTGTAGGGATTCTTAGGTAAACAGATAAGATGTTATTACTTAAGCCTAAAGAGGAAAGGCAAAGACAAGAAATTAAAGCGGAAAACACAAACATAATAGAAATACAGTAAAAATTATAGCAAATGCCAGAAAACACCTTACGGAGTGAAGTAATGGGCTACACTCTGTAGTACTGTTCAAATATTAATAACGCCCCTTAGTGCTATTTGAGGACCATTGTAACCTCCATCGGTATTCCGCCAATATCCCGCAAATTGGCCGATTGACGTCTCTCTCGCTTTCTACCCAAGGAACAACCACGAGTTTACAGGAATGATAACGAAAATGGCAACACCTTACTTCCCCACTGGAAAGCAGACACGTTGCCATGGTAACCTGTAAGTTCGTCGTCGGTCACTCAACACAGAGCACGAGACCCACAGAAAATAGGTATTTTCTCCGTCATTTGAAGAGTAACCGAAAATATGCACATAACAAAATTTGTTTATAATGAAGGGACGTTTCAAATATGGTCCAGAGATTTTACAGAAAATCAATAGTATAAGAGAGAATGGAAGAAAACTGTTCGTGTTTTCCTACAAACCCCTCTTTTCAGAGATTTTTAAATCATATGCATATCAAAACCTTCTCCGGGATGAGTATACTCAAAATGAAATTTGATCGTGATCTACCCAGCCGTTTCGCCGTGATGGTGGAAAAAACAGACACGAAAAATAAAAACCACTGATACGGTCTTGAGTTGACCTAAAACGGATAAATATCTGAAAAATTGGCAAAACAAACTAAATTACAGACAGCGGACCCTCTACAACTTTACTTATATAGATTTCTTACCGGAGTGTCATATCATAGTGCAAGCTGCTGTCGCCTAGCGACAATCTGTCCATCAAGTCGATCCAGTCTTGGTGCGGCTTTGCAATTAAATTAATTACATACAATTACTCAGCATAAAAAACTACCCACCGAATTTTATTCAAACCACTTTCAAAACGCTCCTAGGAATAACAAATTGTGAAATTTTCAGCGAAATCGGTCCAGTGATTTGTATCCATAAGAGACATACATACATTTTTATATACGGTATATATACTGTAGAAGACTATTAGACATTTTAAACATCGGGGACATATTTGTACCTCTCTTTTACAAGTGCGGCTATTTTTAAACGTCCTGCGGAACATAGTATTACATGCTCACGTGACTGCCAGACTTTTGGTATTTTATTAAAAGGGATGAGCGAGTTAGGCTTGGGAGCTCCCGATCAGCCTGAGGGCAATTGACGGCCTCTGCTTTTATCGTGTTTCTCGTCTGGTGTCTCCGTAGACATCCTGGAAGGCGAAAGAAGAACGCCTGGCCCTGAAGATAAAGTTACATCATTGCATATATAAAAGCAGGCTCGCCGTGAACAAGTTGTAATGACAATAGCAGGGCACCAACTCAACTTGTCGAGTGATGTGTGTTGAATAGTTCAGTATGTGGAGCGGTTACGTAAATGGATTGTGCGAGTCATCGGCCTAGTCTGGAGTCGAGCCAAATGTACAGTCGTCGTGCACCGTGATAGCCAAAATTCGTGTATTGGAACCTGACTGCATGGCACTGCTTTGTGAAATGGCTGGTACATACGAAACCAAGTGAAAGTTTAAATCTGTTAGTGAAGATTACGGAAGGATCGCTTGCTACGGGTAAATTCTGCTAGCTCGTGACCGGCTGTAAGGACTTTTGTAAATAGTCAGTAATTAGTGAAGGTTTGTCATTCATAATGAAGTATAGTTGTGTGCATACTGATTGTATCATTCTTGATTAAATTTATTCAGTAAAACAGCCTGTGTCTTATTCGTAACGATATAAATCACACCTACACGTCACATCAGCTGGGCGCGACCATTCCAGATTTGCTTTCTTTTTTTTCCTCAAACGTAGCTCTTTCCAAAATTCAAATTGCTCCAGATAAACCAGTTTTAACCTGATAATTTCAAATGTTTTGGAAACGTGCACCTGTATGTTGTTCACAATTTGATGTATCCCTTTTTAAAATAATTGAAGACGTTCAGAAATACGCCGAGTCAAGGCATGGAAAGTATGAACTGCTTTTAAGATGTGACGCAACTTGTTAAGAGAATTGTTGTTACAGTACAAGCTTTTAGTTAATGATAAACATTATACTACAAATTCCTTTGATCTTCGTAAGCAAAACGAGAATGTTTCAAACGAGAAAACAAAACCATGGCGCTTCTGGAGCATTTAAGAAAGGCCACTCTTTCCTTAAAGAAAAAACGTAATTCCGAAGCTAAAAACTTAATTTAAATAATTATTATCCATTTTAGTTTTATTAACAGTCTCTTCAAATTAGGAGTAAATCGGGTTACAAAGAACAGAGATTAAAAATTCAGTAGGATTCCCCATTAATAAGTGACACCGAACTGCCAGAATATTGTCCTAAAAATTAACTTTTCGTATTAAAGTTATCTTAAATGACAATTGACTAACCTAGAATTCGATTGGACTAGGTTTCTTTTTGTCGTTACTTCATGTAAGGAACATGAGCCATTGCCGTCACAAATTCAGTCTGCCAATCTGTGTTCTCTATTACAGTACATGTTTGTAATTATCAAGTGTACCTCTGAGAGACAACGTACATGAAATGTCCGATATGGTAGTCAAAGTTCAAACAATGGCAACTCTGAGATAAACGTGTCATTAACCTATTAAAGTCCAGTGTCCTATATTGAGGACAGAGCTTTATCCCAATATCAGGGTCTTAATTACTGCATCGTGGGAGAAGCTTTGTGCAAGCGCTGGCAATAAATTTGTTCGCTCGTCAGTAATAAGCAAAGTATTCGTAATTTATTCATCGTCAACTCATCAAGAGGTTGCTCGCTTTATTACATGTTACCACATCCTCCATAGTTACAGCAGAACAATTTTAGCTATTATTTTACTTTATATCGTGGATACTTGTCCCTTTCATATTACCGTATAAATAGTTTCATAAAGACAATAGTCCGACTCGTTGGCTGAATGGTTAGCGTACTGGCCTTCGGTTCAGAGAGTTCCGGGTTCGATTCCAGGCCTGGTCGAGGATTCTAATTGCTTGTGATTAATTCTTCTGGCTCGGGGACTGGGTGTATGTGTCCGTCCCAACACTCTCCTTCTCATGTTCAGACAACACACCACACTACGAACCAGTACAGAAATACGCAATAGTGCTTACATCCCTCCATATAGGGTTGGCATCAGGAATGGCATCCAGCCTTAAAACAGGGCCAAATCCACATCTGCGACGCAGTTCGCACCCACGACTCCAGAGGTTTGGAAAAAAGCGGTAGGAAAAAAGAAGAAGAGTTTCATAAAGACTACCGTCTGAGCGAATTAATTAGCCCCCAAATAGAAATTCCGTTAATAAGTGAAATTCATATTGATACTCTTACGGTCCAGGCCTTTTCAGATGATGACGCACATCGTCTAAGCATTATTATGAACATAGTTTATATTCTCGTATTTGTAACATTCTGATCTGCTTGTACTTTCACTGAATATTGTTAAATAATTTGGGCTTTAACCCTTTGCAGTCCATTTCCTCCAACCATTTACACTGCAGCTGCGCGGACACAATTTAGAAGATAAAAATACTTGCATATTTAATTTTGAAAGGTAACACAAGTAAGTTTTAAATAATAAATTTCGGCACTTACGAAAATAAGGCCTTTGCTGGCAGGACCTAGTGTTTATAGTGCACTATGTCTTCTGGTATAGGCTAGAGCAATTTTGTTACTTTCATAGGTCTGTCTCTGTCTTATCCTTGGCTTTGACAATATGAATGTGACCGAGGTATGAGCGATGCTAGTAACGCCAGTTCCTTATGCAGCCAGTCCCTGCTATGAATGGTGTGAAAATGTTGCTCATAGGGTCGGTTGATGCATTTCAGTGTGCTTGGCAGACTAATATGTAATAGCAACTCTGGCTAGGTGAGGAAAGCAACGGGAAACTACCTCACTCCTCATTTCCCTAGTACGCCTCTTCAATGATGCCTAGGCCATCTATGACAGCTGATGGCAGAGCTGTTGAGGATGCCACCAGCGGAAGCGCTGACGGACTGAATATACATACATACATACATACATACATACATACATACTTACTTACGAAAATGGAATTTCATCAACGTGTCCTATTTTTTAAAAGAAATCGTAAAACCATATATTGCAAAATACGTTACCGTTTATTTTTGTCCCTTGTATCTTATACTTGAAAGTAATATTGCTTATTTTGATAATATTTTTCCTTTGGAAACCGTAGCATTCTTGATTCTTGCCCAATATCCAGTCTTGATACAGAAATAATAATATTATACTCCTCCTGTCGGATGTTGAATTCTGCACCAACTTAGTTAAAAATTATGTTGCAACTTCCTTGAGCACAAGTGCTCACCTAACAGAAGTGTACCCCGCTTGGACTGAATGCAAATTAATATAAGAAAACGGGTTTCTCAGTATGACAGAACATTCGAACAGAATAAGAAAGATCAATCAAATCTCCATGGACGAAGAACTGAAAATTAATCAAATACGGTTTCTCCTAACGCTATATAATCAATATTGTGCCCACTTCAGAGAATTCTGAATGTCTAAAGAAACTTCTTGAAAGTGTCTTTGTCGTTTGCTTCCTTATCGATCAGTTTCCCAGCCAAAACGTGATCCAAATAATTAAAAAGTGGTAGTGGGTTGATAAAGATCCGTTTGGTTATGATGTATGTGAAAGATCCTCGTATTTTTTAGTCTGTTGTTGTTGACAAATGGTTGCGCGTCGTCATAACTCCATCTCTGATGACGAAGTGTAAGTCATTTTACGTTCATTTCCGATGTATTTCATCCAGCTTCGTCCAGTATGACACAACACTGATGGATTTCATCTTATTCTAGGGATTAATAGTGAACATTGCCCGTTGCTTACCACAAAACAATCGCCACAACATTCCTCGATGGAAGCTCGATACTCTTCAATGTCTTACAGATAGCGATGATTATATAACACAGTATCCTTTTTACTTCCCATACCACTAATTTATTCAAAACCACGTTCTGTTCCGAGAGAGCAGAGCAATGAGAACTTCCAAACCACACCTAAAACTACAGTAGTTCTTACAGGTTTATTTGAACTGTTCTATCTCTCACAGTGATACACAGTGGCACCATGTAGCTGTTTGTTTAATATGGAAATAAATTTATCCTGAAACCCGCATTTCATATGCAGGAACTTGATACTTGATGTTAGGCTTTGGAATAAATCGACCATGACCGATTTGTTAGGACCAAACTCATCATCACCGGAAGTACAAGTGCAAAACTTACAGAAAATTATATTTAAAGTGGCTCATAGCGGGATTTAAACCTGCATCTACACTTAATTACGTTACCTGAGTATGAGGGCACCCCGTTCATTTTAATCAAGTAAATCCCACATTTTTTACAAAGCTAGGAATCGAACTAGTTCCAATATATTAAGATAAGAACTAGATTATGGCAGCGTCAGTGAACAGAAGAGCTATGGAAATGGGAAAAAAGAAAGACCCCTCATAAAACTTATACCATTGGTCTAAAGATAATAAGTAGATCGGATGAGGAAAGTGTCAGGGGAAGTTCAGCAGTGGTCACAATGCAGTCACGCACAATATGTGAGCTATGGGCGAATACTGAATATAATTTGCTGTTCCAAATCAAGGAAGCTACTAGTATTACGGGATCTCCAACTGACGAGGAATCGAAACCACAGGGACGTAAATTTGCATTTCAAAAATCCCACATGCGTTAGCCGGGAAAGTTGCTGTTTCACTCTGATCGATCCTGCCTTTACAAGGTCATAATCAAGCTCACCATAACCTCTAGATAGACGTGTGCTTAGTCTGGCTACTAATCTACTACAGTCAGGTTCAAAATCGCGAAGTTTTTACTTTATAAATGTGTAAAACTTTCACGTAGCAATAAGAGACTATTACGGGAAGCAGCAAGCAGCATCGCCAATGGACCAGAAGAATGAATGAAACGTGCTTCTTCACACTGTAGCAAAACTTAGTCCCAGTCTTTATATTCCTTGCAGTAACTAACGCAATGTATCTTCTTACACAGGATAACGATCACAACGGGAGGGAAAGGGAATGAACTACGACGTAATTAATGTTCGGAACGTTGCTTTCCGAGAATGAGAGGATATCCACTGTAAGGAAAACGACAAGAAATAGAACACTCTTTTTTTTTTTCTCAAATTGGAAACTAACGATCTCCATGATTTATATAGAGTGCGTTAGGTAAAATGTTCATCTCGAACTCGTAAATCGTTACGAGTGTAAAAATATACAGATATTTAAACATTTTTACCTCGGTACCCTTAGTTCTGCTGGAATGAAATTTCATACACTCATTTTACTGTCCTCCTTCTTTAGTGTTACGTTTGAACATTTGCAAATTAACTATCCTTAGTTAATAAAAATGTATTTTCAAAATTTTGGACTAAGTTATACATTCATCATGCTGTTCCTTTATAATTGGCACTAATTTTCAAATTTCTGGAAGATTATTGTTTAAAATGCTCATAATACCTCCGTTAACAATGTAAAGTAAAATCCTGTACTTGTCTTTTGAAGTATTTATTTTATTTCTCTTTTTTTTTTTTGTAGGAGTAGACATTTTTTGGACATTTTTGCCAGGTATGTTCTCTCAGAAAAAATAAAAACAATAATGTTACAGCAATGGTTCTAATTTGCATTGTTAATACACAAAAGATATACGTAATGGAGTCATTAAATTCTGAGAATGACCGCATGATGGCGCTGTGGTGTGGTGCCACGTCAGTTAGTCTCTCGTCCCTGCAAGAGACAGTTGAGTGCACGCACTGGAAGCAGATGTACGGTCGTTGATGTGACGGTTATTTGAGTGCGCCAATCGGACCTTGACATGTCACAGTCTGAGCAACGGTTAAACATCAATTTCTACCATAAATTAGGCAGAACCGCTGCCGAAACGTTTGATATGATGCAGCAGGTTTACGGTGAGGACGCATTGAGTCGCAGTGTTGTGTTTAGGTGGCACCGACGTTTTGTGCGAGGACGGGACAGTTTGGACGATACTGTGCGTACTGGTCGGCCACAAACAGTTCGAACGGAACGCAATATCCAAGAAGTTGCAACGTTGGTGCGTGCTAACCGCAACAACTATGGTACTTGCCACAAAATTTTGACGGATGACCTCAACATGTCTCGTGTTACCCAGCACAGTACGATAGTAAGTCATATGTGTACAAAGTTTGGTTGAGAGCTATGCTGGAACATACATGCTTTCATCCGTATCCTGGATCATTTTGGACATATTATTTTTCACCCCTTCTCACCGCCGTGCCAATGGGGTTCGTCTTGGACTAAAATCATACGTGGAGTGTGACTATTCACCTCAGCAACACCAAAAACTATGGATTCTGTATTAATATAGGTCGTTTTCTATTATTTTTATACTTCACTCCCTTTCAATCCCCCACCAAAGGAGCCCTATGAGTGTCCTACACAACAGTATATTTTCCCAGATAGTAAGTCATATGTGTATCAATTTTGGTTGGCAGCTATGCCCAAATGTACATGCATAATCTCGCTGCTGTAGAATCCTGGAACTGACGTTGCCATGGTTACGGCAGTTTATTTCTTTATTCGATTCCTAGAGCAGGGTTAGTGTGGTGCCAATATCTCCATAACGGTTTGTTTTAGGGCCTTGAAACATGGTTTTCGGGCCCGTAGGGCTTACCGAGTTTTGTTCTTTGCGTCAAGGGGCTTAAAATGAGCTTCATCACGTCCTTGCACGAAACATTCGATATTTCGCTTATATTATCCTCTAATGTTTATATCCCCTCCCCCCCCCCCGGTTGCCTCGCTTGAATTGTTTTGAAAATAAAATACAGCTCATGTTCCTGAGGGATAATGTATATTTACATTAGTAAAATAATTTTTAGAATCGGTCCAGTAGTTCCTGACCGGGCGAGTTGGCCGTGCGGTTAGTAGCGCGCAGCTGTGAGCTTGCATCCGAGAGACAGTGGGTTCGAACCCTACTGTCGGCAGCCCTGAAGATGGTTTTCCGTGGTTTCCCATTTTCACACCAGGAAAATGCTGGGGCTGTACCTTACTTAAGGCCACGGCCACTTCCTTCCCACTCCTAGCCCTTTCCTATGCCATCGTCGCCATAAGGCCTATCTGTGTCGGTGCGACGTAAAGCAACTAGCGAAGAAAAAGTAGTTCCTAAGGTTAGCCATTACGTACAAAGTTTACCTCTTTATATATTATTAGTATAGATTACGTTTATTTAATTTACACTAAGTAAATTCACCATTGTATGAAATAAAATATTGTACGCAACAGCCAATAAAATAATTTTATGTTACTCGTTTCAAAAATTCTCAACATCTCACTTGTAACAAAGATCACTTGCGTAAGTAAGAACAGTATTTCATTTTCAGTACTTTTCAGAGTGACAATGTATGCCGAGATAATTGTACTAACTTTGAACTTTTGAATGGAACCACACACTGAATGAATTTTGACCCTTAAAAAAGTTGCGTATCTGTTCTTCCTTTACCGTAGAATGATGTGACTTCGGACAGTTCGGAAACATTTCGCAATCTTCAAAAGGGCACAATGTATTCAGTTTTTAGGCACTCCCTATAGGAAGTGTACCTATTATCTATAAAATCATAAATTAGATTTGATGATGCCGTTGAGGATCTTCATAGCCTATATTAAGACAGAAGTGTCTGAATTCACCTAAATTCTTTGGTGACTTTGGGCTCGTATATGAATTGTTCTGTTGTCCGAAGTAATTCAAGCTTTATTAGACGATGTTGGACACACAGGACTTGAACAAAATTAAGAAAAGTACAAATTATGTACAATTAAGTATGTATTTTCCATGACTCTCATCATCTCAGAAATCGCATAACAAGACATAACCACCAAAATATTATCTGCAACTCAAAAGACGCTCAACGGACACTTGAAGTGCGCCTGCGTGATAATTTGAGTAATTATTTTGTACTATTATTGGTTTGTTATTTTTCTGTTTCCGTATTGGTTGTTCCGCCTCCTGTTCTTTCCTCTTCCTTTCTCAAACGTGGTGGCCGGTTGCGTCCAGCGACTCGATCTCATTTTCGCTTTATTTCTCAGAAAATTCACTTGTTTCGTTAGAGGTTCCTGTCGACCCCAAGGCTGCTGGGCTGCGAGCATCGGTGTGTTAAGTCTTGAGTGTATGTTGAATGAAAGCTTAGTGCTTGTGGCAGTGATTGGGGGTGTAAATGGTCTAAGTGTGTGTGTGTGTGTGTGTGTGTGTGTGTGTGTGTGTGTGTGTGTGTGCGCTCATAGCCCGGTATGCTCCTTTGTTCTGATTGCCAGTATGGCTTTATTATTTTATCATTTTTCGATTGGGCCAATATGCCCTTTATTGTATTAAATTCCAGTGTTGTTTATGTAAGAAAATTTAAAAAATACTTCGACAGAAAATTAACTTGGTGAAGAGTATGTTCAACAGGATTAAATTTGTAATTAACTGAAGTTCCTTCTTTGTAACGGTTTGTTGCTGAGATTGTATAAATGAGCCTGATGAATTACATGTGATAAACTGACTTAGGGTTGTACCATACTTTCGATCCATCTTCTTCGCTTCCCCTCTAGATTTTTTCCTCCCTATGGACCAAATACTAGTATATTCTCAGTAAAAATATATTTAACGGAACAAACTATTCTCTCTCTCCCCCCCCCCCCCCCTCTCTCTCTCTCTCCAATAACATTTCTACTATCTGCGCACTTTTTAGCGATAGATTTACACCCTAGTGCTGAAGTGGTCGACCTCGGCGATCTTCGAGATTCGTACTGGCAATCTTTGAAACACAAACTATGAATCGCTTATGCATCGCTGTGCGACGTCTGGCGTACACTTTACGTACTAGTACTGTTGTTATTTACACAGCAAAGCCAAACTATAGAATTCTCTCTAGGAATAAGATTTGCATCGAAAAATGTTATATAATGTTATATAATGTGTGTGTGACACAGTTGTTGGCTTAAAATAACAAAAGCTTAGAAAATTCATATCGATCGATCATATTATCGATTCATTCCAGATTTCATTTTTCATTCAGTTGGCAGTACTAACGGAACCGGAAGTGCTTCCTCCTTACTCCTTAAACCGGTACACAAATCTATCGCTAAAAAGTGCGCAGATAGTACATCATACAAAAACGTACATTTTTAATTCCTCTCAGTTGGTGTTGGCAGCACTTGAGTGCCCAATTTTATGCTTTTTTCCCCGAAAAGTCTATGTCCTCCACACTGGGGAACTGAAAGAATGTTTTACTGTCGATAAAAGGACGCAGGTAACTAACTTCAGCTGTATCTTCCTGCGCAACTGAATTATAGATAGCTGCCGTAGTGGGGAAATGACACTGTGCTCGGCCCGGCGAATGTAACAGCGAAGACGTCAGACCTCGCACGGGCTACACGAGTAACAGTTGACTACAGGATGGGTAACACACGAGACCTCAGCGCATTGGATCGAGTCCAGGTATCTCTAATTCAATTACTCACTTCGTTCACAACACCAACACATCACCGGATTTGTTACTTCTTTCTTTGAAGATATTCATACTCGACAAGAACTCATGCTCCTTCACGCTAACTGAATCAGCATCTTTCTACTATATTTTCTGCGAGATCTGTCTCATCATTTTCAGTCTGAATCTATGAGGGGTTCCTCACCCAAGCCAGCAGTTACCAGGATGAGGTTTCCAGGAATAATATTAATTTTCGTCTGTCGAATTTTGTTTTCTCTCGGTGAATAGCGAACATATTTCAACATCTCCTCACATGATTGGGACCATACCTCGTCGTTGTTAACAACATTCTCATCATCTGTGGTTAGTTCCTTCAATACAGCATCTGGTTTGAAGGGCTGGAGATCAGTTGCACACGAAAACTACTTTGAATATTCTTTACGTCCTTTCCATCAATTTGTGGTAGAGTCTGTTTCAACAAAGCTGAGAGTCTCCTGATATATTTCCTGCAGTCATTCAGAACAGAACTATACACAGCATTTAGAAAATTTCATCAAGTAGTTGTAATAAATGTATGCTGTTAGTTGGGAAGAGAACAAAGGATGTGTCGCATTTCAAGTTTCTAACAATACATTTTCAAACACCAATGTTTCTAAACGGAGAATCGTATGCTTAAGTTGTCAACATCAACGTCACTGAATATTACAGATTTCCGAATTATTCGGAGCGATGAAAACCATAATCGTACATAGTTGAACATTATCCGATCAGCGATCTATGAAAGTTAATGGTCATCACGCTTGGCCACTGCCTAGAACCCCTGCAATAACGGAACTGCAACATCGGCTCATATCACAGCCACAGTGAATACAGGAGATACTAGATTCACATCTAACTGTCTTTAGAAGCCCATTAGAGAGCTCTTATCAGAACTGCAACACCGGATTCACCACTCCACCTGGATTTGTTAGATTGCTACCTGGACCACGGTGAACTGGAAACAATAGCACGGTCCGATGGGCAAGATACAAGTAGTTTCGGGCTGATGGCAGGATTCTGGATTTATGTAAACCCCACAAGAATATTGATGCCAGTCATCAATATGGGCCCGTGCAAGCTGTTTCTAATTCCTCGATGGTGTGTTCACATAGGTTGGGTTGGTCCGTTCGTCAGCACAACAATAACTTTGTGTACTCGTAGCTATTACAGTCGGATGTAGGCAGAACTTGCGATGAAGGTGAGCGGCGTCTACGTGTATGGGAAACTGCGTATTAGTGTGCTGGAGAACAGCACATTTTACATTATTTTGATTCCTCTGCTCTCGTCCTATTCGCTGTCTTCTCCCCTCTCCTCGCACCTAGCTGCTCCACTATAATCGCACCCTAATGTTCGTGCGAGCAATTTAAAGCAATTCTCGCTCTTGATGCTATATTATGTGCTGCGGGTTAGTATTTCTCCCACATCATAACATACAGTAGTGGTTTTCGCAGGCGCAACGACGGTATGTCATATTGCGCAAACTACTCTATATGGGAGGAAAATATGGACAATTACTGCTGCAGAAAGAAAGAGAACAGAGAGGCCTTCGAAATGTAGTGTTACAGAAAAATACCTATGCCGAGATGGGTCGATCAGATCACAAGAGGAGAAGTACTGAACTTTGTAGGTGTGAAGAGAACGATTTGGAGTTACTGTATTTCAAGTAAAGGAGAGATAAGATGAATGGTCACGTTCCGAGACATTCAAAACTTGCTCAGTTAGGTTCGGAGGGTCGTATATTGGATAACAATGGGCGAGTGAAACCAACGGATGACACACAGATTTATTTATTTATTTATTTATTTATTTATTTATTTATTTATTTATTTATTTATTTATTTATTTATTTATTTATTTATTTATTTGTACAATTTGCTTCACGTTGCACCTGCACGGATATGCCTTATGGCGACGATTGGACAGGAAAGGGCAAGGAGTGGGAAAGGAAGCGACCTTCGCCTTCATTAAAGTACAGCTACAGCATTTGCCTGGAGAAAATGGGAAGCCACGGAAAACTATCTATCGGGTTGCCGACAGTGGGGTTAGAACCCACTATCTCCCGAAGGTAATCTCACAGGTATGTGAACCACACCGGCTAGCCAACTCGTTCGGTAAAATACTATTATTCATAATAAGAAGGTACAAATGATAGTTTACTATTTAATAACAGCCTGAAAAATTATAATATATGTATATAAAATAAAATATATATACAATATATAAAACGAACACTGGTGTTGGAAAGACAAAAGCTGTAGGAGGATACTACTAAGGAACCAACCAACCTGTAGATGAGAAGGCTATCAGTGTTACGAATGCCGTGCTTTTTCATAAACGAACATTTTTTGGTCACAACTAACACCAAAACTGTTTATATCAATAATTTCATTACTTACCTTTGAAATAATATTATTTGAAATCTGTCCTTAAAATGGGGGCACTGGGGATTGATGGGTTATTACTTTTGTATTTTAGATCTCATTTAAATGTGCAGTGCAAGCTGACTACACCTGTATACTCGCAGTGACGTAGGGAAAAAACTACTAATTACCAGTAGAAACAATAAAATGTGATTTTCTAAATGATTCTAAACATACAGTTATAACTAACTACATTGAAAGGTTTAATATCAGTAATACCAAAACACTCATACCAGTATTAGCTAGGAATTACCATGATAATTAGTCTATTCGTATCCTCTGGTGAGAGAAAGCCGGATAAAATTCCACCCACACACCCACCTAAAATATGTGCATCTTATATTTGATGTAAGGTTACGTGAATGATGTTGATCCACGAAATATCACTGTAATATTTGTCACAAATGGAAGATAGTAATTGCTTTTACTCAAATAAAGTCTCAAATCCCAGGTTGATTAAGAAATAATACGAAATATTTTATTTTAGAGAATACATACTTTACTGCCTTACAACTATTTATGCTACGTCGCAGCCCTTCCGTGTTTTGTTTGTCCAACACTGTCGTCTGTGATGTCTTTGCTCACTGAAGTTCTTTGGTGTCGTTTTATTGATTTTTCTCATTCGATTTAATTTGATGGGCTGTCACTTCATGTGCATTAACTGATTTATTAAACGATTTATTGGTCCAGGGATCATGCTATTTTCCTTTTTATATATAGATATATGTAAAGGTCCAGGGATCATGCAATTTTTCAACAAAATACCCGCACTCCCATTCGCTAGAAAGAGATCTCGTTGGTGCTAGGGTTGGGCACTATGTCCCTGTTTCCGCACAAGGTGCCGGTGCACCGTTATGTTCCGCTGTTCCAGAACACCGAGTGTCAATTGTTCCGAAACATTCTGAAGCGAGCCGGAGACACTGACTCGCTGTCCCATCAGAAGCACCACTATGCACTGCCCTTCGCCTACTAGCTGAACTGTGCAGCGGGCGCACGGAACGCGGGACTGTAACTGCGCAGTTATAGAGAGAACATCGGGAGGCAACATTACATGCTCCGCGCCAGTGGGAACTGGGAGTGTGCCTGTACGGAACGTGCTGTGTGGTGTGTGCCTGTGTGTAGTTATGGCCATGGTCCAGCATAAAGCTGCAGGGAACGTGAACGAACAGTCGGAACACTGAAATTCGCGCCCAATAATCACGTTAAAGGCTGCTTTTAGGTTAAGATTTTTCCGGTCAATATAAAATACACATAACACGGTTCCAGTGGCAGTGCAGGTGTTTGAAAGTAACCAATTCAAGAATATTTTCACCAGTTGAATGTATTGGCCTGTATTTTGAGTAATTAGTGAGTAATTAATATCTCGAAAATTTCCCTCAACACTTTCTCGGGGATTGACGTTAAACATTAATTTGGACTTTAAGGAAACTTTTAAGCCCAAGAAAAATATGGGTCGTCGCTTTGGAATTAAAAATATAACTGGATGAATACATTGTTGTACTTTCGTGCTGTTAGGCCGGGCGCACATTGAGAAGCAGTTGGCCGCAGAGCAGGGAAGAGCAGAGCAGAACAGCGCGAAGCTTACGAAATTGCGAAGTGGACGTGAGCGCATATTGCCACGCAGGGTCTCGTCGGTTTTCAGAAATAACATGTTTTCTTTAGACTCTGTGATACTGGGGCATCCAGTATAAAGAGGCTCCTTTTTTTTCTTTTTCTTCAAGCATTAGCGATATTTCTCATTTTGTTAGTCATCTTCACAGTTTCCCTTGTGCTAATGGCAACGCGGTTATTCGGGTTAAGACAATCGCAATAAAAACAACCACCTTCGCCAGTTTACAAGACTGAACAATATTTCCATGTTACCGATGTTCGGCGTTCATATGGACTAAGCAAAGAATTTAATTCATGATTATTTTTTATATTTTTTACGTCGCACCGTCACAGATATGTCTTATGGCAACGATGGAATAGGAAAAGGCTAGGAATGGTAAGGAAGCGACCGAGGCCTTAATTAAGGTACAGCCCCCAGCATTAGCCTGGTGTGAAAATGGGAAACCACGGAAAACTATCTTCACGGTTGCCGACAGTGGGGTTCGAACCCCCTACCTCCCGAATGCAAGCTCATAGCAAAGCGATCCTAACCGCACGACCAACTTGCATGGTAAATTCATTAATAGGATCACAGTGGGGGAGAGGGAAAAATATGTATTTACAAATGTACTGCTAGATTTTCATCTAGTTGTCACAAGACACAAGATACTAAAATCAATCAACATTGACAATCTGTTGTGAACGCGTTTGCATTTATATTTGACAAGACATGATAAATGATTTTCCGTATTTATCTCTTCACATAAATGTGATGATGGATGACGGCGACGGAGTCGGCGATGATGCTCTCCATAATCAGCATTAGATCTTTGTCTTAAATTCTATATGTTGCGAGAACTTGGGTCACGGATTGTTTCATAGGTATATGAAGATTACATTCTTTTGTTTGCTGTTTGTTTAACGTCGCACTAACATATCGAAGGTTTTCGGCGACGGAAGAAGGGTGGAAGATTGGGAAGGTAGCGGGCGTGGCCTTAATTAAGGTACAGCCCCAGCATTTGCCTAGTGTGAAAATAGGAAACCACGGAAAACCATCTTCAGGGCTGCCGACAGTGGGGTTCGAACCCACTATCTCCCGAATGCAAGCTCACAGAGGCGCGACCCTAACCGCACGGCCACTTGCTCGATGGATTACATTTTAGGCCTTTCTCTAAACTACCTTGTTACGCAGCGTGAATAAAATGATTTATAGCCTAGACTGTAGTGCCTTATTCCCCGAATTTACATACCGATTTTCATTAAATTCTGTTCAGCCATTTTCTCACGAACATACATACATACATACATATATACGTACATACTGCATTGCAGACCACATGATTCACATAGTACCTACAAAACATGGTGAGACTGAATGGCTGTGGTAATTTTCTCCTCCATTTCTTAACTAACTGCGTGACACGTGCGCAGGAAACTGTATTTCGAAGACTGCGGGTGGTAGGCGGAAGTAGGTGCAGAACCGGCCTGCTCTGCTCTGTCCTGCCCTGTCTGTCAACTTGCGATGGTGCAATGATTTGTGTGGATTACAAAAATCTGCTCTGCGCTGCACTGCTTTAGCTGCTTCTTCTGCGTCCCAATGTGCGCCTTATGCTCTCTGCACTTCGAATTCCTTCCCTCTCAACTTCCATTTACTTTCTTCAATATCTCGAAAATTTCCCTCAACACTTTCTCGGGGAATGATGTTAAAAATTAATTTGGACTTTAAGGAAACTTTTAAGCCCAAGAAAAATACGGGTCGTCGCTTTGGAATTAAAGATATAACTGGATGAAAAAATGTTGACACTCCAACACAGGGCGGCACACAGCCGGTATCGACAGGCAGATAGCCAAGGCCAACTAATCTATCTAATGCGGCCTTGGCACAGCACGTTCGGTTCAGGCACATTCCAGCTGAAGCGGAGCATGTCCTGTTGCCTCTCGAAGTTCTCTCTAGGACGCAGTTACAGTCCTGTATCCTGTGTCCCGTGTCTCGGCACTCTGTACCGAAACACTCCGCCTCAAGTTCCTAATGTTGCGGAACAAGTGAATGTTCCGGTCTGCCCAACCCTAGTTGGTGCCAGCCCTGGACCTCAAAAAAAAAAATAACGACGGCGCGAGCAGCGGAATGCAAGTAATATGGCCAAAGATAACAAAAATCGCAGACATAGCACTCCCATTCTTCGGTGCCAGCCCTGGACCTCAAGAAAGAAACAAAAGACGGCGCGAGCAGCGGAATGCAACACCATGTTCTCGGTACCCTCTTACCAACGATCCGCGTAGGGAAAATACACTTTAACCAAATATCAATTTACGAACGGAAGAGGAACCATAAAGGTAAAAATTGTGGACAAATAAATGGGTAATCAGAAGTCAATCTCACTTCGAAAAAAATCCAGAACTTTGTGTGGCGAGTTCTTTCAGAAATGTGACAATATATGGTAGACGTTACTATAGCAAGAAATATAATTTTGAGTAGAACAAGCAGCCCCTCGCTAACAACGAACGTTAGAAAGTACAAAAACTTTTTCTTCATATTACTCTGGAAGAACCTTTCAAAATTTCATCTTAAGATTCAAAATAACATGGCTAGTAAATCTTTGCCGTCAGTGTTCCCGAACGATCATCATCACAGTCTAAGTTACTAAATGTCCAATGACCTGATGCTCCGTACCTGTCATTAATATGAATTATATGTGTATAATATATTGTCTGGCTCCTGGGATGAACGGTCAGTATGGTGGCCTTCCGTTCAGAACGTCCCGGATTCGATTCCTGGCCGGGTCTGGGATATTAACTTTGTCTAGTTAATTTATCTAGCTCGAAGTACGTGTGTTTCTGTTCGTCTTAACATACATCTCCCTTTACATACAACACATCACTCTATAAACCATCACAGAAACGCGCGATAGTCAATACACCCCTCCTCATAGGGTTGTCGTGAGGAAGAAAAGATGTGTGTGTAATGTCCAGGCTTAGGTCACTTCATAACAATCATGTACATTTATAATTTATTAGTAACAGCCAGATATAAAATAGGGAGTAGAAAAAAGTAATAGTCAATATTACAATTTCCAATGTTAGTTTAGAGAGTAGTGATCCCTAGTACCGCGGTACGTTGCAAAGTGCGAGGAGAGGAAGTCTTGAATAAGAGTACTTTTTTTTGGTAAGAATCTACTAGTGTTAGAAATAACGAGTGAAAAGTAGTTGAAGTATGCAAATATCCTGTCTTGTTGGAAAATGAACTATATCAGCATTTCATGGAACAGTATGTTTGATACTTGTGCGGCGTCTCCTAAAATCAGATGACTTGAGGAAGGGTGTGAACTGACTCATACTTCATAAAGGGTTAATGTGAGTAGACTTGTCACATTGTGCCATTATGCCACTGTGAGGAGCACCATCGACCATTCTTTAATTAACTTTCAGGATGTCGTCGTCGTTACTTGACTAGAGTACATTTCTGAAACTTAATTTAACCTAAATAAATTGGTCACCATACTTTCTGTAACGAGAGAAACCATTTCTTCAAGACTAAGAAATGGCCATGCGGATGAAAAAGGCAATTAACCCGTAAGTCAATCTGCTGTTCTACTGGAACTCTTTGCACTATTCTTTTTCTTCTTCTACCGTTTTCCTCACACTGGTGGGGTCGCGGGTGGGAAATGAGTCACACATGTAGATCTGACCTTGGTTTTATGGCCGGATGCCCCTCCCGGCGCAGACCTTATGTGGAGGAATGTATTTACTATTACGCGTTTCTGTGGTGGTTAGCAGTGTGATGTGTTGTGTGAATAGGAAGAGGAGTGTGTTGGGACAAACACAAACACAAGTCCCAGAGCCACAGGAATTAACTATACACGTTTAAAATATCTGGCTCCGCCGGGAATCGAACCCAGGGCACCCTGAACCGAGCGACTTTAGGTTGATCATTCAGCCAAGAAGCCGGGCAACTCAATTCTATAGGAGATTTCCTATTAGTGCGAGACTCCCAAACCTCTTATTTCTGGTTTGATAACACTCAAAAAATATTTTAATTCTCCCTTGAAAGTATTTTATAAATGTGATTATCAATCCAGAAGTACCCTAATGATATATTAGTTAATTTCATACAGTGAATAGTGAATTTATACCTAATGTTATTTGTGTATAAGCTTTAGATGACATATTTCAGTTGATTTTGCTAGCTTAGTACCCATGTACCTATCCGCAAATACACGTTTTCAGGTATGGGCGAGGTGAGGCCTACCATCAGAACTGGAATCATCGGATATGACACGAGATAATCTTAGAAGACCATTGTACTGACTACTTGCAATCCATTCGGCTGACTAAACGCTATCTTTCCTATTTTAATTTCATTAATCTTCCCGATATCTAACCTTTGCTTTATGTTTCATACCGGCACAAACATTAAGGATTACCGCAAGGCAACTACTTTTTCTTGCTCGTTGAAGTGTTTGTAAGGATAGTTGTGCAGTAGGTTTCATGCAAACGAGTAGACACATGAAAATGAAATGAAAAAATGCCTTACCTGATCTGGTAGCAACGTTAATCTTGACATGCTGTGATATGTAGATGGGGTCTTCGGGTTCGGTTCGATTGCCGAAAACTTCCTCAATGTTTCTAGTTACGCCGGCCATGTCCTCAGATCATTGTCAGTTTCTGAGCTAAAGACCAACGATGGCTTCCTCCAACTTAAGTCACTGCCGAATTACTCGTATCACGAACACACAAGGCACTATACATCAGAGCCTCCCGCCGGAAATAAAATGTGGGGCACAAGGTAAAATCCGATTTGCACGTCAACTTCCATGGAAATATCGTTGGTTAACACTTTATTTGAGAAAGTTGCTGTGTTTCATCCTTATATCACTAAAAATGTAAAATCTGTCACTTGCAACTGCTCATAGTGACCTAGTGAAGAGAAACAAACAAATAAGGACAAGTAAACCCACCTTTCCTTTTGGGATACTGTTTTATTCTACAGTGGTTCTATTGTTATAGGTTTCGTCTCTCGGCCAGTAAACGGGAGCCTCCGAATCCAATTCCCACTCGTCGAATAATATAACTCCTAAAATGAGTGTTGGAATGGGGCACGAATAACATTGTGAGGGCAATTAAGGAGCTTTCTAATATGAGAACCTGGTGTAAAGCAAAGCAATACGGTTTAGAAGACCATTATGCAGGTCACGTAACACGCCATCCAATATCTGCAAGCCATTCAGCTGGCTAGAAGCTATTGTTGCTAGTCTAATGTCCTTTAAAGGCTATAAGAACTAGGAGTTAGCTTTGAATAATAGTGCAATTAGTTCACCGTCACACTAACTATTTTTACGGTCTTCGGAGACGGTGGGCTGCCGGAGCTTTGTACTGCAGGAGTTCTTTTGCGTGTCAGTAAATCTACTGGCACGAGGCTGTCGTATGCGAGTGCCTTCAATTGCCATCAAACTGAGCCAGGATCGATCACCGCCCTCAACTTGGGCTATGAAAGTCAGCACTTCACCCTTGTATGTACGGCATCCTAAATAGAACCTAACGCTTCCAAAACCTTCAAGTATTATGTTTAATATATTTAAATTATCTGTTATTAAATGCTAAATACGACTATATTCTGTAAATTTGTATTGTGTATTTGGATAACCCTAAAATCTGCGTAGTCGAAAACTGTAGAAAACTCTTTAATATTCATATATTGGTTAATATATAAAATAACTTGTCCTGACTGACTGACTGATTCATCATCGCCGAGCCAAAACTACTGGACATAAAGAAATGAAATTTTGAGGATACATTCATATTAAGATGTAGGTGCTCGCTAAGAGAGGATTTTTGGAAATTCCGTCGCTAAGGGGATGAAAAGGGGGGTGAAATTCTAAAATGAGTGTATCCATATCTCCAAACTTGCAAAGTTTACAGACGTAAAAATTGGTATTTAAAGTCTTCTCTAAAAATGAGGAAATACGTATTTTTTTGTTTTCAGAAAATCCCAATAGGAGGGGGGAAAAGGGTGAAAAGGGGGTTGAATGCCTTTAATCAGGATACCGGTACTTATATCTCAGAAACTGAAGACATTACAGACCTGAAAATTGGTACTTTTGATCTCTTTTAAAAATAAAGAAACACGTGTTTTTTTGTTTTTGGAAAATCCAATTACTGGGAGGGTGGGAAGGGGGTGAATTTTTAAAGTGACTGTATCTATATCTCAAAACTTTGAAAGCTTACAGATCTAAAAATTGGTGCATAGAATCTAATTTCAAAATGAAGAAACACGTATTTCTTTGTTTTCGGAAAATCCCAATAGGAGGGGTGAAAAGGGGTGATAAAGTGGTGGATGCCTTTAATGAGGATACTTATATCTCAGAAACTGAAGATATTACTGACTTGAAAATTCGTGTTTGGGATCTCCTTTAAAAATTAAGAAGCACGTATTTTTTTGTTTTTGGAGAATCGAATTAATGGGGGTGTGAAAAGGGGGTTAATTTTTAAAATGAATATATCTATATTTAAAAACTTTCAAACTTTACAGATGTAAAAATTGGTACATAGAATCTACTTCCAAAATAAAGAAACGCGCATTTTTTTGTTTTCGGAATATCCCAATAGGAGGGGTGAAAAGGGGTGAAAAATGGTTGAATTCCTTTAATATGGATCCTTATATTTCAGAAACTGAAGATGTCACAGACCTGAAAATCGGTATTTGGGATCTCCTTTATAAATAAAGTAACATGTACTTTTCGTTTTTGGAAAATCCAAATAGTGGAGGGTTGAAAGGGGGGTGAATTTTTAAAATGAGTGTATCTATATCTCAAAAATTTTAAAAGTTTACAGATATAAAAATTGGTACTTAGAATGTCCTTTCAAAATAAAGAAACACGTATTTTTTTGTTTTCGGAAAATCCCAACAGGAGGAGTGAAAAGTGTGAACAAGTTGTTGAATGTCTTTAATGAGGATATTTATATCTCAGAAACTGAAGACATTACAGACCAGACAGTTAGTATAAGGAATCGTCTTTCAAAACACAGAAACATGTAATATTTTATTTTTTGGAAAATCTAATTAATGGGGGTTAAACAGGAGTGACAAATTGGGGTGAATTTTTAGAAACACTATATCTACAGTATATCTCAGAAACGTAAAATATTACAGATGTAAAAACTGGTATTTGGAATCTCCTGTTAAAGTAAACAAACAGGTATTTTCGGAAAATCCAATGAAGGGAGGGTGTTCGGTGGGGGGGGGGGGTGAAGAATTGAAAAATTAATTGAATTAATTGTAAGAGGATACTTACTTCTAATAAAATCTAAAGTTGTTACAGACGTAAAAAGTGGTATTTAGATCTCCTTTAAAAATAAAACGACGCGTTTTGGGGGAGGGGGGATCGGGGAATCATCTTTGGGGGCGGATGTGAAAAGGAGTTGAATTCGTTTCATGAGGACACATATCTCAAAATCTGAAGATAATCGGTATTTTGAAGATCCTTTACTATTAAAGAAACAAATATTCTTTGCCGGATAATTCACTTAAGGGGTTGGGGGGAGTGTGAAAGTAAGTGAAAAAAGTTAATTATTTTTATGGGAATACTTATATCTCAAAACTGAAGGTAACACACCTAAACATTGGTATTTGGAATCTGCTTTAATCATAAAGAAACACGCCTTTTTTTTTTGGGGGGGGGGGGTAAATCAACTTAACCGCGGTACGGTGGAGGAGGAGGTGAGACCAATTGATTTTACTGTTCCTAATGTACTTATAATGAGCCTCCGTGGCTCAGGCGGCAGCGCGCAGGCCTCTCACCGCTGGGTTTCGTGGTTCAAATCCAGGTCACTCCATGTGAGATATGTGCTGGACAAAGCGGAGGCGGGACATGTTTTTCTCCGGGTACTCCGGTTTTCCCCGTCATCATTCATTCCAGCAACACTCTCCAATATGATTTCATTTCATTTGTCATTCACTAATCATTGCTCCAGAGGAGTGCGACAAGCTTCGGCAGCCGGCACAAAACCTACCCTCACCGCTAGCTGGGGGCTTTATTAATTCCATTCCTGACCCGGTTGAAAGACTGTTGATTTTCAATGGACTTATTCTGATCATAAACCGATCATTCTTAATCTTTCCTGGGTTCGTTTTCAAGAGCCATCCTTTCCTTCGGAGAAACTTCTTAGATTACAGTAGATTCTTCTGGGATATAAATAGAAATTTAAACACATTTGAAATAAACGACAGGTATAAGATTGACCGTGCAATTGTTCACTTCTCTAATAAGGTCAATAATACACGGAAGTATGTCATTCGTATCTTGCCTACGGGCGACAATGGAGCTGGTCATACTGTCAACAATGACAATGGCAGCAGATGTAATTTACCGCCAAGTAGAAGTCTTGCATCTTGCGGTGGGGTCCAGAACATCAATAATAATAATAATAATAATAATAATAATAATAATAATAATAATAATAATAATAATAATAATAATAATAATAATGTTCTGGACCGTCGTCAAAATGTGCGGACCGTGCTGGAAACGGGTCCTGGACGGGTAATGACTACGATTGCAGTCCGGCCGCCGGTTCAATACCGCCAAGGCACCTAAGAGGACACCACGCCGGATCTCCTCAAGAATTTGATCCACATTAAAAATGCTTATAGGAAAGCATGCTTAAGATTTAGGGACCCAACTGACCGGGTGGAATACCTGGACCTAGCCCGGGAAATACGAAATCGATTGCTGGAAATACGATTGAAAAATGGGAGGAACTTTGACGTAATCTCTCAGTAAACGTGTCAGATCGCGAATATCGGCGGGTTATATGTAAAACGTTAAGCATTCAATTATAAATTTCAGTATAATACCGTAGCGAAGCACGGGTATCTTGCTAGTTGGTTATAAACCACTATCATTCTGGTACATACGGAGATTTCTGGAAACTTACAGTAATAAATTGTTATCCAGATACATGTAGAAACATTAGGAATTTTGTAGACATATCCATGTGTATTTGTAAACGGTAATCAAACATTCGAGTTTGATCCACTCCAATCGAGAGGCTGTTCGATCGATTGTTCCTTTTATGTTTAGATGTGTTCCATTCAGAGTGTTCCAAGAACATTTCGAGAAGTCGATATTTCTAGACTGTTTGTCGAACAGTATATCGAGCTGACAGTCCGAGAAGTCGGTCAGTGCTGGACTCCGTGGTGAAGTCAATCAGTCAAATCGACTTGAGTGAGAGGGTGTTGGCAAAGTGAATAATCAGTGTGTGGACTGTCGATATCTGTACTTAACAGAATCGAAAGTAAACTGCTTCAGTGTGTTTCCCTTAATGGTGCAGTGTTGTGTATAATTGTATATAACTGTGTTGTTAAGGAATAGACGTAGCGGCAATAGTTTTATGCAAGGAAGTGAACGTATCTCGCGTCATATTTATTTACGCCAAAATAAAATCGCGTTGAGAACGATACCCTTTGAGCCACTTAGCCCGACAGAGCCCTAGAATAAGTATGTCTGAGCTCTCCTCTGTTAGTTTGATCAGAGAAAAATTTGCTGCTGGAACGAATAGACTGAGGAAGGAACGATGGAGAATTTTCCGACACCGACAGGTTGACGCAGCCTTTGGTCGCCATCTATATCAATTTTGATCTTCAGAAGCATAATGGATGTCCTGCAGTTGTAGTACATTTGGTGCATACATTTCAGAGGCTAACTAGGATGCTAGAGACTTAGAAATTCACATCAGTGAGGAAGCATTCCAAATATATGAGACCAAATTCCTCAGAAAAAAAAAGTATCCTTTTTCTTCCACCGAACTGAATGACATACTTGTAATTATGATTTTTTTAGGTATGATTGTAAGTTTAATTTTGTTTCCAAAGTATTTGGTTTTAGCTTATGTTTATAAATATATAATCCTATAAGAAATTCCACGAAATCGAACGAATTCCTTCAATCATTCCTTTCTAATTACGGAATCGAGACTCTGGAATACATTTCCAACGGACATTCGGCACGTTACTTCCTCTTAAAAATTCAAATCTGCCTGCCGAATGATTTTCCCGGGAATATATAACTGAGTTGTGCAAGTCATTGTGTGTATGTTGTGTGAAAGGGTTTTCTTAATCTAATATACACTTCAATCATTACTGTTGTTAACATTATTATTATTATTATTATTATTATTATTATTATTATTATTATTATTATTATTATTATTCCTCTTTACATTACTATTATCACACTAATTGCTGTAGTGATTTGTAATTTTATCCAGGTTTATATGTCCGTGGTATTATTTCTTTACAGAATTACTGTATCTTACCTTTTTCTTTACATTTTTAAAATTTATATTTTTAAGTGCTTAGGTATAACAGAGGGCCGTGAGCCCGAACTTCGCACAAATGTAAGTGAGGAATAAATAAATAAAAAACGAGACTAAATGAAGAGCCAGAACAGACTCGACCCTGAATCATTACTGCTCAGTCGAATTGGGCGATATGTGAACAGTGAGCTGTATGTGTTAGCCTAAACTAGACACTCGGTAGCATGTTCGCTATACAGTGCCAGTTCATTCGGTTGTTCAGACACTCCGAGAGTTATGAGTGTTACACACTGTAATGGCTTGAACTTCAGAGTTTCCGAGCTCCTCAATCTGACTAGATTAATTTCTACTCATTGTGATCGGATAGCATGGACAATTTAATAGTCATTTGTTCAATGATGTTAAGCGTCCTTTGGAGTTTGGTTCTTTCAAACTCACGTTCACCACAGTGCTCAGGCAGAAAGTGAGTCGAGACGTCTAAATACTGAGCAAGACTCATCCCTTAGAAATGAGTTTAGGCGAGTCTACATGTAGTTTTGCACAGCTCTACAGTCCGGTGAATTAACTGTTAGTATAAGCTTTTCTTGGATATATTTTCACAACATTAGAGCAAGAAAGAGTATATTTTCGGGAGTTCCTTGATCTTCTAGACAGGTCCAGTGCCATGGCCGAAGTTCACGGGTCTCCATCGTCCAAATTCCTGATGTGTTTGGCGCACTCCACTACCGAACTCCATAGCTGCAGTCGCTGAAGTGCGGCCAGTATCCAGTATTCGGGAGATAGTGGGTTCGAACTCTACTGTCGGCATCCCTGATGTTGGTTTCCCGTGGTTTCTCATTTTTACACTAGGCAAATGTTGGGGGATGTACCTTAATTATGTCCACGCCTGCTTCCTTCCCACTCCTAGCCCTTTCCTACCCCATCGTCGCCATACGACCTATCTGTGTCGGTGCGACGTAAAGCAATTTGTAAAAAGAAATACGTACCATACTCGAGTTCGGATGAACACTGAGAGAACGCTCCAGAGCAGCCAAAGGTGAGTCACATAATTGCGTCTTTATCTTGTTGAGCGGAACAATTAAAGACAATCTCCACTACGTACTGGGCGTTCAACTGAAAACCATACGAGTCGTGTTCGAGTCTTAAGGACAGAATGTCAGTTCTCATCTTCCTGATGACCGCCCCATCTCGTGAAGTCCTCAGCCGAGATCCGAATGAAGGACTGTTTCACCTGTTGAATATTTTACCCGGGAGAAACCCATCATCGGCAGATCGTACAGTTATACAGAGTAGAGTATTTATCTCAGTACTGAAGTCGGTTCACACGCGCTGCTTGATCCGAAGTATTACCTTCATTTACTGCAGTCGTTACATCCTCATAGTAAATACTTATTTGAAACTCTGATTTGCTTCAAAAGAAATGGTTGTACGTAAAGAAAGTAGGGCTGTACTGCGTAATTGGTTAAATTTAACACTGCTGTTCTTATGGTCGAAACCTGTATAATTCCATTTAAGAAATACTCGGTATCGAGCAAGCCTCTGTAGCTCAGACGGCAGCGCGCCGGCCTCTCACCGCTGGGTTCCGTGGTTCAAATCCCGGTCACTCCATGTGAGATTTGTGCTGGACAAAGAGGAGGCGGGACAGGTTTTCTCCGGCTACTCCGGTTTTCCCTGTCATCTTTTATTCCCGCAACACTCTCCAATATCATGTCATTTCATCTGTCATTCATTAATCATTGCCCCAGAGGAGTGCGACAGGCTTCGGCAGCCGGCATAATTCCTATCCTCGCCGCTAGATTAATTCCATTCCTGACCCGGTCGAATGACTGGAAACAGGCTGTGGATTTTCATTTCACTATGTACCAATAGCTCCGTTACTAGTGATTTCACGGAAAAGGGAAAAAAATATTTTCTTAGGCTCCTAAATATATTTTACGAATAACAGAGAACAGTGCACATACCGAGCGGAGTGGCCGCGCGTGTGAACGCGCTACGGCTATGGAGACACGCTCTGCATTCGGGAGATGCGCGGGTTCGAATCACTCCATCGGCTGTCCAGAGAACGGTTTTCTGTGGTTTCCCATTTTCACTTCCAGGAAAATGCCGGGGCAGTTCATGTTTATAGACCACAGCAGATTCTTTCCATCTCCTTACCCAATTTCATTGAACATCATTCATTTCCTTTTCATTAGGTCCTCAACTGAGGTTGGCATCAGGTAGGGCATCAAGCTATAAAAGCATGTCATGTAAATTCATCTCACATCATCCGCGACTCAGTTTCACGAAACGGGACTAAGCGGTAGAGAAAAAAAAAACCAGAATAATGTACCTTGAACGAATGTGAAAGTACCTGAGGTAGACGTTCTTACTGAGTCACGTCGAATGCATACATAACAATTATATTACATTTTCACTACATTGTGGGGTCAGAACTGTAACTGGAACATTTCACTCGTACCTCCACTTCCTACCCAATTTAATCTCCTTCATATCCGTCCTGGTGTGCTTATTCGTAACTGAAGAAATTTCCGACTGACTACGAATCAAAGCCCCATTTGACATAAGTGAAAACTATAGACAAAGTATAACTTCATTAGTGTTCATTGTGATGTGCACTTTTACAACATGGTGAGTATTTTTTGTTAACCCCGACTACAATACAGACTGTTATACCTTTCAGATATCAATGTGAATGTATTTCTGAATGAACTAACCACCATCATGAAACGCAATTTTCAATTAGCACAATTATCGCGTTTTATTTTAGGCTTCAAGTACTTAAAATTTCAAAAGTGACTGACGCTGTGAACATTGTTTCCTATAGTTTCGTCTGCTTCTCTTAACCTCCATGACTTAATTCATTATTCTTTTAGATAATAATAATAATAATAATAATAATAATAATAATAATAATAATAATAATAATAATAATAATACCGAGCAATGGCCACGCGGTTTAAGCCACATACTGTAGTTATCAGCTTGCATTGGGAAAATAGCGAGTTCGAACTCCACTGTTGGCAGCCCTGAATTCCGTGGTTTCCCATTCCCACACCATGCAAATGCTAGATCTGTACCTTAATTAAAGCCACAGTCGACTCCTTCCCACTCCTCGCTCCTTCCTATCCCATCGTTGCCATAAGGTGCGGGAATTTTGTCCCGCAGTAGTTCTCTTACGTACCGTTCAATCCACCGACACGAGGCTGACGTATATAAGCACCTTCAAGTAACACCAGACTGAGCCGTTATCGACTCTGCCGTCTTGGGCGCAGACGGCCAACACTCTACCATCCGAGTCACTAAGCCCAGCTGTTTAATGACAACTTAAGAGGGATATGTTAGAAAACAAATACTGAAGTTGAACTGTACGAAATGCAGGAGCTGTGGTATGAAAGGCAGCAACGTGTATATGAGTTGGCGATGAATGATTTCCATCACTCATCACTGATTTGTATCTGGAGCTGTCACCAAGGTGACAGATTGCGTATCAATTGTATTCCTAGCAACATGAGACGTTAGAAAACTATACACGTGAAAATGATGATGTTGCTGTTTGAGGCATCAGTCCATAGACTGGTTTGATGCAGCTCTACATGCAACCCTATCCTGTGCTAACCTTTTCATTTCTACGTAACTATTGCATCCTACATTTGTTCTAATCTGCTTGTCATATTCATACCATGGTCTACCCCTACCGTTCTTACCGCCTACACTTCCTTCAAATAGCAACTGAACAAGTCCTGGGTGTCTTAAGATGTGCCCTACCTCTTCTTCTCCTCAAATTTAACCAAATCGATCTCCTCTCACCAATTCGATTCAGTATCTATTCATTCATAATTCGATCTATCCATCTCACCTTCAGTATTCTTCTGCAACTCCACATTTCAAAACCTTCTATTCTCTTTCTTTGTGAGCTAGTTATCGTCCATGTTTCACTTCCATACAATGCCACGCTCCAGATGAAAGTGTTCAGACATTGATATAGGAATGAGAAAGATGTTTCTGAAGTGAGCAAATTTCTTTTCTTAAGAAAGCTCTTCCTTGCATGTGCTAGTTTGCATTTTACGTCTTCCTTACTTCTGCCATCGTTAGTTCTGTTACTACCCAAGTAACAATATTCATCTACTTCCTTTAAGACTTCATTTCCTAATCTAATATTTCCTGCATCACCTGACTTCTTTCGACTGCACTCCATTACTTTTGTTTTGGACTTATTTATTTTCATCTTGTACCCCTTACCCAAGACTTCGTCCATACCATTCAGCAGCTTCCAGAGATCTTCTGCAGTCTCAGATAAAATAACAATATCATCGACACATCCCAAGGTTTTGTTTGAAAATTAAACAATTTTATAATTAGATGTTTTCGCATTAACGATAAACACAACAAAAATAATTTTAAGCTATTCTGAGATATCTTAACGAATCATATGATTACGGTTAAGAAAATCGTGATTTTGTTTCTGCGAATTACGGCGAATTAAAGCGCGATTTTTTCCTTATTTTGCTATAAGTGCGAGAATGCAGCGAAATGTATGGAAAATGGCGAGCTTAAAATTGTATTCCAATACTATGTGTGTGAAGGAAAACGGAAGGCAGAAGAATAATTTCTCAATTCGACAGAGATATCTGTAAGTTTTAATATTCTAGGAAATCCTTTAATGTTATGGCGATGTAGGGTGAAAGAGAAATTTATTATGTAATCCTGATTAGGATTGTAATAAAGGAATAATGAATGATTAACAATATTGATTCCATTTATATATTTATCTTTCACATAAATAGTTCACAAATCAAACGAATAAAACTTCTTATGAATAATTTTAGAAGATAATTAACGAAGTTCAAGTGAAGGGGAAGACCAATTTTGCAAAATAACGCGAAAAATGGTTTCCTTTTGAGAAATCGTAGATAATAAATTAATGCAACAAAAAGCATGCCTCTAGTATAGCGATGTTCATGAAGTAATAACATTTAATGAAGTATTACGGTTTGAACATAAGTAGTCAAATTTATTGAACGCCTCCTTTGGTAAATTATACCAATTCTTCATTCTATAAACGAATATTTATCCCCAATTTGTCCTCTTGAAGTCCACATTTATCTTCATTTTATGATATTTTCTATTTTTGAAACTTCACTCAAGCTTATTCGAGTACTAATTTCACTCCACGGCCTCTCTCCGCTGACAGCTCGGAACATACCACAAAGTCGAACAGCTCGTCTCCTTACTCACACGTCTTTCCAGTCCAATGTTTGCAATATTTTCGATCGGATATCACCCAGAACCAACCGTAATGCTTTACATTTTTGACGGTAGTATATTGGATGTTTCCTATTTGGATGATCTTCAGCAATTACTAGAAATGTGTATCATTTAATGTTGCCATTTAAATATCAATTAGCCTGCTAGTCTACAAGCTCCTATTTCCTCATTGCATTCGTTTGTGAACATCTTGTATGCTGTCACGCTATGTACAGCTCTTAACTCTTGCGCTCTCTAGACTTCTCTATGTATGCGATCACTGCACGCATGCTTAGATCTATTTGTTGCCGCGGCTCGACAATGAGTCTGCCTTCAGTTAGAGTTTGCTCCTGGTATAAATACGATGGGTCCGCTACGAGCGGAGTTCCCAATTGCCACTGAAGGTTTACCTGGTGTATTAAGGATCATAATAGACCCCGGGTAGAAGGGAGATTTATTTTCTCTCTAAGACTTGGCCAGCAGCTCAAATATGTAATTGGAATGGAAACACTTTCATTCCCCTATCCTTCATTTTCGAACACAGCTAACCTATTCTTCAATGATGTATCTGGACTGAGGTATGTTTTGAACCTTCTATGGAAGTACGTTTGTTTTACCGCACGCTAGTCAGCATATATACTGTCCTTTTAAACATTTTAATGTGAAAATTTTAGTAATTTTACGTGAAAGATAAGATCATCTTCTAGTTTTTATTGAAAATTTCACATATGGTGGAGTGGGACGCCATTCCAACCTTCTCAATTAATTAAGACCTCTGATCATATTTTGCGAAATACAGACCCGTTACGTCAGATTGTAGTTTCATTCGGTTTTAAATATTTGTTTTGTGATTTATGAAATTTTTCTTATTTGTATCTCGACTTCTTTAGACAGCGACCCCGAAAATTTCCTCGTTTTATTATTGATTCTTTTGTGTTCTCACTTTGGATCCTTTCCAGTTCTCGAATCAAGTAATCGTGGTAAGGGTCCAGTAACATACAACCTCGCTTTTACATGTTTACTACAACGCTTAAATGCCCTATAACCATATGCAGAGAACTGTAACCATTATTTACAATCCCGTTAATACCATTACGCCAATGCAGATCTTTCCTTATAACACAGGGGTACTTAAAGTGATCCACATGAAATACTTTCAGCCCATCAACATTGTTATTAAAACTGAGAAGACATTTCCTCTTGGTGGAAGATTTCATATCAATAGTGATATGATAAAAGCATGTACGAACATTTATTTTACTCACAACTAACACAAAACATCAACCTGACCGAACTCCCTTTTACCATCATACCACTGCTTGCTGCCCATCTCACAACATTATCGAGGTCTATCAGTCGCTCACAATCCTGTAACTTAATTATTACTTTATACAGCATAACATCACCCGCAAAAAGCATAAGCTGTTATTCCAATTCTTTGTTTTTTTATATGTAAGTAAAAGTACAATTACTCTGCCTTGCGGAACACTCCTCTTAATCATTACAGGATCAGACAGCGCCTCACCTACCCTAATTCTCTTTCTATTTCCTAGAAATGTAGCCAACCATTCAGTCATTATTTTGTCTTATACAATAGCCCCCATTTTCGTCAGTAGTCTCTCACGATCTACTCTATTAAAAGCCTTGGACAGGTCAATAGCGGTATAGTAAAAATATGCTTATATTTCATGCATGCACAATTTCTGTTCTTCTGCGACTAACATAAAAACAGTTCAGGTTATGTGGCTCAAAATCAAGTTCAGGAATGAAGACTTTCAAATCATTTTCAAAATAAAATTAAAGCATTGCATTTAAAACAGGGAAATACACCTTAATAATTTACCAGGTGAATGAGCTGCCCCAACCAATATTTCGTTCTGCAGGTCAACCAGGGCGTGAGATCGTAATGAGATTGATATTTCTCAGATAGCATCCCATATGGTACTAATATACTGTAAGCTCACCCCGCAAGCGATTCTGAACATTATTATTGTTCTCACCAAGTGTACACCGTCCGAAAAATATGGCATTATTTGAATCATTTATCATACAAGTAACTATGTTAACATATCGTGCTAAGTGATCGGGTATAGCAAAACGCGAAATTAATAATGATGATGATGATGATGATGATGATGATGATGACTGTTTAAAGGGACTTATAGATCACCGGCCCAAACACAAAATAAAAGGTTAAAACTACAATACAGTAACGTCGAGAACGTATGAAACAGCGAACTGGAGGAGTAACTCTAAGGCACTCTTTACACAAGTCTCACTCACAGCTGTGGCATAGCACATGCGGTTAAACGCTAACCTACCAATTAACGGAACGCGCTATTGATAGTTCCAAACCTACACAGTACAAAAGTCACTATGTCGATATGAAGCTGGTTAAACACAGGCCAGAGTGCTATGTTTTTTTTTTTTTTTTTTTTTTTTTTTTTTTTTTTTTTTTTTTTTTGCTAGTTGCTTTACGTCGCACAGACACAGATAGGTCTTATGGCGACGATGGGATAGGGAAGGCCTAAGAATGGGAAGGAAGCAGCCGTGGCCTTAATTAAGGTACAGCCCCAGCATTTGCCTGGTGTGAAAATGGGAAACCACGCAAAACCATCTTCAGGGCTGCCGACAGTGGGGTTCGAACCCACTATCCCCCGAATACTGGATACTGGCCGCACTTAAGCGACTGCAGCTATCGAGGCCAGAGTGCGTGCAACAAGCAAGCAGTAAAACGTTGCTATTATTGTTTTGTGCATTGCTATACGCTGCTATACGGTCAGAATGAAGTCGCCTGAATCATTCGCCAATAATTCCACGGGCAAATACGATGACATGCCCCTTATCTACGAGGAAACAAGAGAGAATTCGCTGCAGGCACTACGTTTGCATCAGGAAAGGTATCCAGACTGGCGACATCCGACTGCAAAGACTTTCCGCAGGTTGAAAAAGATTTACGAACAGAACCTGTATGAGAGAAGATCACAATGCTTGGTGAGAATGACGAGGCAGCTCGGATACAGCTCACGATAACCCACACACAAGTATACGGGGAATTTCACAATAGGTGAATATTAGCCGGACGTTCGTCTACGAATACTGCATGAGCGTAAATATCACCCCCGCCATCTACAGCTAAACCAGAAGCTCTAAAGGCGAGCTTTCGAACATGCACTGTTGATGTGCTGACAATTCCCATTGGGTGCGATAGGTAATGGGGAGTATTTATATGGCGTGAAACATTGGATTACCTTACTGGACCGTATTTCTTTGATGGTCATTTAATAGGCGCAAGCTACCTGCTCTTTTTACGCCATGAACTCGCTGGAGGATGTGCCGCTTGGAGAATGTTTAATGATATGGTTTCATCAGGACCACATTGGACGTTAATCGTCCGTAAGCATCCGAATGAGTCACGTTTAGGAAAATGGGTAGGAAGATGAGGACCTGTCTCTTGGCCGACCAGGTCACCAGGTTTAACGCCATTAGACTTCTTCCTGTGGGGGTATTTGATGAAAACAGAAAATCCAGAGCGCCTTCAACAACTCATCGCCGAAACCTGCTGATCATTAGCACAGGATATTCTAAAGTGCACTAGCATATCCATTCGGCGGCAAGCCCCAATGTGTATAAACCAAACAGGTCATCACTTCGAGCACTTACTATCGTAAGTAACCACTGTTAGCCAGTTTGTTTCCCCTCCCTCACTACCAGTTTCGTCTTCGTCCGATCCTGGCGGCATATCCGTTCTTCTTAAAGCCATATATCGGCTTATACGCTGAAAATGTGCATATAAGAAGATATTTCACGTACATCAAATGATGATAACTTCAAAACAAGATATTAGTACCGCTGTCCCAGACTCGAACCTGTCACATGTAAGACTGGCGCACCGTAACGTTCGGTATGTTTTCACCATCTACTCAGGGCATGTCAAGGTCACTGACTGCCAGTTCTGAGTACGAGAGGAACAGCTACCCCTGTACATTATCAGATAGCGCAAGCCTGGAGGGGTGTACATTACACGTTCATAACTACAGTACTCCGTACAATACATGTATATATTCATGTAAGGACATACAGAATTAAACGCGTTCAACACGGTATTTGCATAAAATACGCGAAAAAAAGTTTTGCAATCACCGTGTGCCTTGAAAATAAATCGATACTTTAAAGGTTGCCATAAGCAACGAAGTACAAAATAAAAGGTGTTTAATTTTATAAATAAAATCTTAACGACCGTGTGTCTGTACGTTGACTATTTTGGAGAAATTTTCATTCAGTTATCCGTTTCATGTGTAATAATGACGATCTGCACATTTTTTAGCTTTGGTATCTGTTTGTCTGAGTTCTTATAACATGGAAACTACTGGATATATTTCTACCAAACTTCATATTTAGAATCCACCTGTCCTTGGGTAGGTTTTGCGGCCAATGTTGTTTTAGATCCATGAATTTACCGGGGGTTTATACGAAACCGAAACCGTGATTTTCCACTCCCACAAAATATACACAACAAAAATGGAAATCTACCTGCCTCAATCGAAATCAATTTCTAAACCTTTTTTCTCATGTGCATCATTTCGATACGAGGATTAATAAGGAAGAGATCATTAATGGACCGTTTTTCAATACAAGTCCCACCAGACTTAACTCGAAAGCGCGTGCGTGTAAAGCGTATTTATTATAACATGAAAACTAACTGGATATATTTCAACTATACCTCATATTTGACATCCACCTGTCCAAAGGTAGGTTTTTAGGTCCATACCACGTCAAATTCACGGAATGCACTAGGGTTGATAGGGACCGAAACAGTGATTCTACTCTCCCACAATATATACAAGACCAACCTGACTGAAAATCGACTAACCTTGATGGAAATCGATTTCTAAAACTTTTTTCCCATGTGCATCTTTTCGATAGGAGGATTAATTAGGAAGATATTATGAACGGTCGGTTTTGCAGGCTAAGTCTAGAGGACATAGCCCAAAAGTAGTTGTAGTGGAGCAGATTCCTTATCTATATAAATAAAATCGTAACGACGGTGTGTGTGCACACTGACTATTTTACGAAATTTTCGTTCAGTTATCCGTATCAGCTGTAATAATGACCATATGCATATTTGTTAGGTTTAGTTTACTGAATGTCATATTTCTACCCCCCTCCCAGCCTCCCCCAGAGCACGATTACGGCACAATCTGACAGAGGAGCTCGATATTGAAATTTGTCAGAATTATCTGTATTAGCCTGTAACCGACGGAAAGCTTCCAAGATCTTTAAATTTTTTACATTTTACCCCCGAAAAAATTCGTAATATTGAGACAATTTTAATGTCGGTGCAGACCTTTATTTCTAAGTATTTCGTCGCTAAGCGGTAAGTCGTATCACAAAACGGATGGTAAAATCTGCGTTCAATTTGGAGTGATCCACAACTTTGGTCCTATGACGTTTTGTCGTATCTCTATTCTTTATACGTTAGATTTGTCTATTTCTCGATTGTACGTACATTTTGCACTTTGTATTCGTATAATTCGTAGTTTGAATCACTTACACAAAAGATAGAATAATCTAATTCTACACCAACCAGTATCCATATGCGAGCCAAATTCTAGCCACTAAATGGGACGTCTTATTGTGTAATCCGTTTGTCAGTAGCATTTAGCAGCAGTTGACCTGTAAATGATGGTTTGCAATTTTTTAAACATGCATATACTTCCTATGTAGATCTATATATATATATTCATTGAAGTCGATTTGTAGCGATGTAGAAATGGTGTGTCTGCTATTGTAATCATTACCCTCCACATCGACTTTGACTGGCAGTAGGAATGATATCCTTCTCCACCTCCTGTGTAACGAACATTAGTAAGGAGGAACTACTATTGCAATTAATAATTCCCTTCTCGATTTGACTGGCAGAAGTCAAGGGAGCATGCAATTTTTTTCAAAACTCCCCTAACCGACTGTGTTCTGGAGTAAGCAGCTGTGCCCGACATTATAAACAATTTTACCCATCTAAAATGTGACATGGCATTAGGCATAGTGGCCTGCTATTATAATGGAAACTCACCAACTCCGTTTGTAGCTGTCACAAGTATCCAAAAGTAAAGCACTGTGAGAAAACCTTACCCAAATTTCACTCTCTTCAACGTTTCTAACTCAATTTTACCCATAAACAGATGTGATAGGAATAAATAGCATAAAACCAGCCATTTAGGCCACTAATGCCCGGTTTCTGGAATGGTGAGATATCTTTCCGATAGCTATTGCTTTGTTACAGCTGTCGACTCGATAAATCTTCGCAGCGTTGCACAGCGGAACAGCAGCTAACTTATCGAACTGTCAACTATTGGCTCTTTGATCAAGTTTCATAAATACACACTAGATGCCACCCCTCGTACTGCTTTGTTTTTGTGCATTAGGTGTGTTCCCTAGATTGTCAGGCGCATGCACACAAGTAATGCATCGCATTTGAGCTTTCTGTGCAGCTCCTATTATTCCCTCTTTGCCATGCAGCAAGAAATGGGTATTCGACTAGTTCTTGCAGACGTGGGTGTCAGTTTCGTGGTGTTTAAGGACTGTCAGAAGAATTGTTTGAGGATTTGTAATGAAATATGCACACGAGTGGCACATGTCACGCGCAATCCAGTTTACACTGAGCCGTATAAGTATACCGTATCTCTTCCCTGTTATTACAAAATATGAACATTGTTTGATCACAGTATAACGATATATATCGGGTAATTAACATAATTGTATAAGCTGTTAGTTCCTTGTAATGTAATATCGTTAATTAAAAACAATCCCACGATAAGAGTATATGCTCACTGTCAATGCAAGTAGGGCTGCTAAGATAAATGTGTAATTATCTGTTATACTCATTTACTGGTACCAGTGCTTTTATGGACACGAATGCAGTCATAGATACAAATATGATAAGACTCAGTAGTACTGAATCTTAAAGGGTATCGTAACTAATAATCGATCAACAGGGGACAATGGAAAATTATTTGTCACAGGACGCAAATTGTCGTCTGTACCCTCTACCAAACCTACGACAGTATATTTGTTTAGCCTTAATCTGTCTTTGAATTCATTTTCACTACTGTATACTTCATTAGAACATTATGCCGACGATGATATAATCGTGGTCGTTCTAGAATGTGGAAGAAGATGAGAAAGCCATAGAAAATTTTAACAAACACAATGTTAGCTGCTGATACTGAAGTACTGCGCACGCGCCCACCAAGATAACAAATAGATATCTCCTGCTCAGGGCCCTCGAAGTTAGCAAGCGATTTGTCGAACCGATAGATGTATCTTACGTTCGTGCAACGCCAAAACACAAGTTAACCATTCGATACCGCTGTAGGTTCGATATCTCACGTTCCAGAAACCGGGCATAAATGGGCCTTTCATTATAACGATAACAACTCAATTTTGACTGGCAGTAAGGAAGGTACCTGTCATTATAACAAACTCCTCAACCGTAATTTGTCTGGAAGTCTGTCTGGAAGTTTGTCTGCCATTGTAACGAAAACTCCCCAAATCGATTGTGACCGCGCACAGTAGGTAATAAGGTCTGCCATTCTCATGAAAACTTCCCTACTAGATTGTCAATGGCAGTAGGCAAGTGAGCCTGCCGTGAAGATCACAACTCCGCCACTCGCACTTAACTTTGGAAACAACGTAAGGGAACCTCCCACTGCTTTTTCTGGATAATGCTAAGAGATATGCAATTTTTAAAAATCTTATTCACTGTATGTACAGTAATTTACTTCGATATCAGCATAAAATGTAGAATACCGTAGCGAGGCACGGGTACATTTGCTAATTATTATTATTATTATTATTATTATTATTATTATTATTATTATTATTATTATTATTATTATTATTATTGCTAGGGGCTTTACGTCGCACCGACACAGATAGGTCTTATGGCGACGATGGGATAGGAACGGCCTAGGAGTTGGAAGGAAGCGGCCGTGGCCTTAATTAAGGTACAGCCCCAGCATTTGCCTGGTGTGAAAATGGGAAACCACGGAAAACCATTTTCAGGGCTGCCGATAGTGGGATTATTATTATTATTATTATTATTATTATTATTATTATTATTATTATTATTATTATTATTATTATTATTATTATTTTAGGGGTTTCCTCAACTCTCCTATGAACAATGCTGAATACTATGTCGTTACTATATCACTTCTGTAGCGAAACATATTTTTTATAACTGAAACAAAAGAAAATAGGCTACGATAAAAGTAACATTTCTTCAAGCAACCGTGTTGATACAAAAATATGAAGATGCACTAACAAGTTACTGTGTCGGTTTTTGTCACGCCTTATGCAACTGGATGTTTCAACAATTATTCGTAGACTAAAACAGGCAACTGGAGCCTGTTACTGATAGGCGTGCTCAGCCCAACGTGGGGAAGTACAAACCGACTAAGCAGAAGCGACTTGCGCTCTCGTGTACAGGTATTTCTAGGATGGACACTGCGCTTACGGCGAGCAAGCTTTGACACCCGTGATCTACGCTATACTGCACCGCGGCACAATGTGTGTAGATTACAACTCATGTGATAGTTTTAACACGGTTGGAATGCCTACTCCGCGTTTCACAAACGTTTAATTTACATAATTTACGGGAAGTTTCTGTTATTTCATAATAACAGCTTCCTATTTTTGTGAACGCTGTAAAAAACCCGCGGTGCGGGGTTAGCGTGTCTGCCTCTTACCCGGAGGCTCCGGGTGAGATTCCCGGCCAGGTCAAGGATTTTTACCTGGATACGAGCGCCGGTTCGAGGATCAGCTGAAGAGCTATCTGACGGTAAGATGGCGGCCCCGGTCTAGAAAGCCAAGAATAACGGCCGAAAGGATTCGTCGTGCTGACCACACGACACCTCGTAATCTCCAGGCCTTCGGGCTGAGCAGCGGTCGCTTGGTAGGCCATGGCCCTTCGGGGCTGTTGCGCCATGTGTTTTGGTTTGGTTTGTAAAATCAAATATTTCTGTTTTATTGTGTTTGTTCTGAGTACCGCGTACTGCAGTTTGCATAAAACAATACTGCTAGGAGCAACTGACTCAGAAGCTTCAGAAACCTATCCAACACACAGGGCTGATGGCCAGGATGTACAGAGATCCAAAATGGAATAATATACAAACACCGTGAAGAATGCAAAGTGAACTCTCGGAACACGCGAACAGTTCGCCAAATTACCACGGATCACAGGTCACCCGTATTTTTTTTTTTGTAGTGGCTTTACATCGCACCGACACAGATAAGTCTTATGGCGACGATGGGATAGAAAAGGCCTAGGAGTTGGAAGGAAGCGGGGCCGTAGCCTTAATTAAGGTACAGCCCCAGCATTTGCCTGGTGTGAAAATGGGAAACCACGGAAAACCATCTTCAGGGCTGCCGACAGTGCGATTCGAACCCACTATCTCCCGGATGCAAGCTCACATCCGCGTGCCCCTAACCGCACGGCCAACTCGCCCGGTTACCTGTATTTACCCTGGTGTGTACGCTTACAAAATGAAAATCTACAGCATGTTCCAGTCATTCGATCGGGTCAGGAATGGAATGAATGTAGCTCCTATCTAACGTCGAGGATAGGAACTGTACCGACTGCCGAAGCCTGTCGCACTCCTCTGGGGCAGTGAATAATGACTGGCAGATGAAATGAAATGACATTGGAAAGTGTTGCTGGAATGAAAGATGACTGTGAAAACCGGTGTACCCGGGGAAAAGCCTGTCCCGCCTCTGCTTTCTCCAACACAAATCTCACATGGATTGGCCAGGATTGGAACCACAGGACCCAGTGATCAGGGGCCGGCGCGCTGCCGCCTAGGCCAAGGAGGCTCCTTTGTGTACGCTTACACAAACACTATTTTATACAACCTGAACATCATTAAGTTACAATCCTTCACGAATCTGTCCTGATTTCAGAGAAAGGAACTCTGTATTTTGCTAGTGGCTGTTGTAATGATTAAGATATAGCCCCTGCTTTTGGCTGGGATGAAAATAGGAAACCACGGGTACAATTTTCAGGGTCGCCGATGGTAAAGTTCGAACCCATCATCTCCCGAATACAACCCTACGGCTACACAATCCTTACCGCTGTCGGTCGAAAGTTATACCATTACACGACATGAAAATTATCTTTGCAAAACTGGAGAAATTACTGTTGGCAACCAATTTAAGAAATTTGAATTCTACGGTGAAATTAGAAATCAAAGCAGGTGGACCATTTCCGTCAGCCTACTTAGGATATGTATCCGTACAGGAGGATAACGCAGTCAGAGAAATCGAATCAAAAGTAACACATTTATTGCAGAGAACTCACAGCTACCACAATGGTATTTTGCAAGAAAGAAGATTAAATTTTTTTTACCATCGTACTCAAATCACAATTTTAAGACTTCCTGACAGGATTCTGATATTAATAGCGTTTATAGCCTGCACGTCATTTTTGGGCAATGTTTCAAATACCGCCAGATCAAAGTGAATGGAAACAGCTGTTCCTTATACACAAACAGAAAATGAAAAAGAAAACACCATGAAGGTCTTGTGCCAGTGAATTTGTTTCTTCTTTCTCTTGTCTTACAGTACATCACGACGACTCAGGCAAGTCTTATGGCGACTGCGGGACAGGAGAGAGCTAGGGCTGGGAAGGCGGCGATCGTAGCCTTAATTAAGACACATCCCAGCATTTGTCTGGTATGGAAAATGGGAAACCACGGGAAACCATCTTCGGGGCTGTCGATAGTGGTGTTCGAACCCACCGCCTTCCAAATGCAACCTAACAGCGACACGCTCCGAATCGCGTAGCCAACTCGCTCGATACTGGAAAATGTATTCCGTCACACAATAGGTAGCGCCATAAAACATTCCTTACTGGGCGATTTGGCCATGTGGTTAGGGGCGCGCAGCTGTGAGCTTGCATGCGGGAGATACTGGGTTCGAACCACAATGTTAGCTGCCCTGAACATGGTTTCCCATTTTCACAACAGGCAAATGCTGAGGCTCCACCTTAATTAAGGCCACTGTTGCTTCCTTCCGACTCCTACCCCTTTCCTATCCCATCGTCGCCCTAAGACCTATCTGTGTCGGTGCGACGTAAACCAAATTAAATAAAAAAAATCATTACTTCTAATGAGGCCATACTAATGCAGTGACTTGAACGATTTCTTTTGTGCAGGGTGTGGGCCAATGACCTCTGAAGAGATGCAGACTGCAACATTTGCATGGAAACTATCACATGGAGGACAAATACCATATTAGAAAGTAATAATTTTGTTTTTGTTCTTAGGTTAACGTCGCAGTAACACACGAAAGATTTTCGGCGACGTAAGGATAGGAAAAGGCAATGACTGGCATACTAGCAGCCGTGGCCTTTATTAATGTGCTGCCGGGATGAGTGGCTCAGACGGTTAAGGCACTTGCCTTCTGATCCCAACTTAGCAGGTTCGATCCTGGCTCAGTCCGCTGGTATTTGTTGTTTGTTGTTGTTATTTTGCTTTACGTCGCACCGACACAGATACGTCTTATGGAAACAATGGGATAGGAATGGCCTAGGAATTGGAAGGAAGCGGCCGTGGCCTTAATTAAGGTACAGCCCCAGCATTTGCCTGGTGTGAAAATGGGAAACCTTGGAAAACCATCTTCAGGGCTGCCGACAGTGGGATTCGAACCCACTATCTCCCAGATGCAAGCTCACAGCTGCGCGCTCCTAACCGCACGGCCAATTAGTCCGGTCGCTGGTATTTGAAGGTGTTCAAATACGTCAGCCTCGTGTCGGTAGATTTACTGGTACGTAAAAGAACTCTTGCGGGACAAAATTGCGGCACATCGGTGTCTCCGAAAACCGAAAATGTAGTTGGTGGGACGTAAAAGCAATTATTATTATTATTATTATTATTATTATTATTATTATTAAGGTGCAGCCCCTGATTTTGCCTGGCGTGAACATCAGAAACCACGCAAAGCTATCTTTAGATCTGCCGACGGTGGGATTCTAACCCGCCATCTCCCGAATGCAAGATCAGTGCTACACGACCCGAACCGCGCAGCCAACTCGCTTGGTCCCCACTGATCAGAATTATGTGCACGTTATTCCTGGTGATGTACTTGGACATGGGTTATCGCCGGAGACGATACTACAGTAGAACGGTAGCGCACTGGCCTTCTGACTCTAAACTGACTCAAGAGTTAGATAGACAGATGATCTGCCAGCTTCGACAAGGCGGGCTGTGCAGTTTGACCCAGCGCCACTTCACACACTTTCACAGTGCGCTTCTAGCGTGCAAGAATCCCGAACAGCTCTGAGTTATACGAACGTCTTCGACTGCATGTTAGGTTGAAAGGTGGATTATTGTACGATACCATTAATTTGATAGATGACGCACACACAATTCCATGACAAAAAGTGCTCTCGTCATTATACTATTCGCTTCGCCATTCGTGCCCCCTGAGAGCTTATTTCTCGACACCAATAAAAGCGGCCTGACAGTGATGAGTGGAAGTCTATCTAGTGACATTCGTGATCGTAGATAAGCTTCAATTAACGGTTAAGGGCGATTCTAACTGTGCCGACACTACATATCTCTAATCTGCTTTGAGTATGCTATGTTGTCCGCTATGGCATCTCTTACGATTATATACGGGAGTCTTGACGTGCTGCTGGGATCTAGGTCTACGAGCAGGCGCACCTCCATATAAACAAGGCAGCCAATATCGATTGTGACTCCATGGATCCGTAAGACAAAACAAATAAACAACAAACAAGAAGAGCATTAAAAGTGAAACAAGACTAATAAAAAAGAGTGGTTAAAATGGACAGCACGCCTGGTGGCGTCAGGTCTCTACGGCCTGACACCGTGGATTGTCGGTTCGAGTCTCGTTGGTTGGAAAATCCTTCGCCATCAGATTTGTGGCCGGCAGGGTGGGAGAGATCGCGGTATACAATTTCTAATCACTAGATTGCGTGCGAAAACCCTGGATTCATTTCCAAACCTCTCCGCAGTGCTCATATGATGCTGTTGATCGTGATCTGTCCATCGGATGGGGACGCTAAGCCTTGAGCAGACCCCATTGGTGCTATTCGACAGAAGCAGGCTATATGCCAGCACTGGATTTCACCTCCTACTACCATATGTCGCGTCATTAATTTCATCTCATTAACTCCTCTGATGAGCTTGACGTCAGGAAGGGCATCCGGTCGTAAAACGTCCCTACGAAAATTAATCTCGCTTTATACCCGACCCCGTAGAAAATAGGGACAAGGGTTCGATATACAATAGGTCAAATGGATAAAGTATCCTTCAGAACCATAAGTGATAGATGTTTAACTGTACATCCTAGGATATGAATTCCAGCTACTTGAGGAAGAAGCTTGTTACCTCGAAAGAGATTCCTCTAACTCCAAGGAGAAATCCGTTTCACTTCCCGTATGCATCTAATGGTATTGTAACTCTCACCTAAATGAGGGACACCTGGACAGTAAGCAGCGTTCTTCCCCTCGTCCACCAGTGTTTTCCTCTAAAGAACGCACTGTGGAATCTTTATTCTCCTTGCGACTGATGGCAACAATACCAGCGTACTTATGAGGGAACGATACGAAGTCGGACAGCTAATTTAGATTTTATTTTTACACATTCGTGAAGGTCTTTCTTAGGCTGGTAGTGGGGGTCTAATTATTCGCTAGCTTTTCTTTTTAAGGGGCCATATGGGAGCTCGGAGTTCGCGGTACGCGCTCTCAGTAGTTCAGTACATGTCAGCGCTCACAGCCAGCGACTGTCTTGCCTCACCTTCCCTACTCGCACGTTCCGTTCCCCACTGTCCTTTACCATTATAACTTACTGTACAGCCGCCTCACAAGTCTTCTCACCTGTATAACCTATATAAAGTCCTGTATCTGTGTCTGATATGAATTGTGTTCTTATTTCTAACGTGCTGCTTTATGTCTTGGACAAATGTGGTAACATTCTCTTTAATAAACTCCTCATATGCAATGTCTCCTTTTGACGCATATTTTGTGATTCTTCGAGAAGATATTCCGTAGCATTGCTTAAAGAGAGTCAATAAATGTATTATTCGTCTTGAACTGTACCAGTAATACAATGAAATTCCACTCTTCCTAGCATCATTAAATTTATTAAATATAATATTCAGCAATCTCCTTCACTTGAACGTGACCCACTCTTGTTCATAAAATGAGTTATTTGACAAACATTATCCCGATATATCTTCTTATTACGGGCGGTTGCAGTTAAGATCTTAACTTCTCTATAGATGTTTGTAATTTTTTCCACTGAAAATATTTCTTTCACAATGCGACGCCCTTTCCTGGGTGGTGGAGGTTCATATGCACTTGAATTACTCCCATGATTGTGCATGTTGACGATTCACTGGCCGTAAAAGCCAAAGTGTGTCGAACTCCTCTAACACAATGAGTTCGCTGGTAAAATTCTTTAACATTTTGAATAATTCCTTTTACGTCGCACCGACACAGGCAGGTCTTATATAGCGACAATGGAATACGGAAGGGCTAGGAGTGGAAAGGAAGCAATCGTGGCCTTACTTAAGGTACAGCCCCAGCATTTGCCTGGTGTGAAAATGGGAAACTACGGAAAACCATCTTCAGAGCTGAAGAACGTGGGGCTCGATTTCACTTTCTCCCAGATGCAAGCTAACAGCTGCGCACCCCTAACCGCACCGTCAACTCGCCCGGTCGAATAGGGATATTGGATGGTAAATTCCTTTAAATTCCATATTATTATTATTTCGATACCTACTTTAACATAACTATTTCTAGTTTTCTGAGGAAATTAAGAACAAAATGTGTATTTTTTTTAGTTTGGCCAGAACATATCGTATAGCCTTTCTTTTATGTCTTCTTACTAATGACTTGGTAATGTGCAAGAATGATTTGAGTCAAGTCAGCTTATCCAGCACTATAAAACCACTTCCTTGGAAATGTGTAGAATGTTTCCTTTTTTCAACAAATTAAAAATCAATTATCAATTTGGATATTAATTATATTATTGGTTCTAATCCAGATGATATTTTATAAACAAGAACTGAAATCTCATCATAATCATCCTTTCCCAGAAACATCTTTATAAACATATTCTCGGTGGATATTCTTAATTGCATAAATATTGACTTGATTTAGTGTTGAAATGAAACTTATGTTATGCCTTGAAATGTAGGCATTGCACACAGAGGGACTTCTGCACAAGCAATGAACAACTAGGCTGTCTTATCATATAGATTTTATAAATCTTCACCTTTATATTTTTGTATTTTTGATCATTATTGTTGCAAGCTGTAGCTAATGAGTATGTTTTCCTTTATATCTACTCTCTCCTCCCTTAAAATTCAATCCAGATTACTATGAGGGAACCAATACAAAATGGGGGCTTTTGACGATGTCGAAATTCACGCGATCCTCACGCTGTGAACCCACTGATGGCTAGGAAACGGAGTCCGGGCATCAAAATATTGCCTAAAGGCGGCTACAGGTTCAAGGAGGGCTGACTGTAGGATGACGTCGGTTGTTTACATGACTGATGCACCATCAGATTCGTGCGTATAATGAAGGACGTAGAATAAAAGAAACTGTTAATTCGAAAGGAATAACAGTGCTACATAGGTTGCATGTCCCAAGAATTACAAAGCGCAGATTGACCACACTACATCAAATCGGTAATGAAAACACTTGGTCTGTACAATTCATTCATAGGAGATTACCCTATATTTCAAATTATGGGACTCCATGGCAAAAGGGATCGTAATTTCATCCCGGAACTGACAGCGACCAACTTGAATGTCAGTTTCGTCAGACCACGTCGACAATCGCTCTACGAGATTTCTGGGAGAGTAATCCTACGTTAATTCATAAAGGCACTTTTCCCAATCACTAACAGTACTAATTAACGATGAACTCAGTAGCTCAGACTAGACAATAACGCAGCCTGAAAACGAACTCACAAGACATCCACGGAGTTCATGATCAGATATTTCTAGTGCATTAAATAAACAATGAACAGGCCTCGAAACGCCCTTAAAGGAGTAGAAGGTAAAAGTTTCCACTTTACGTAACTTGGGCAATAAGCGGGGTGGAGTGATAGTTCCATACCCGGCCGCCTCTGTCACCAGGAATTAACCTGGTGGTCACTCGAGTAAAACTCGGCTGAGTGAGCCTTCAGGGTTATACTAGCCGTTTCCCGCTGGCTCCGCCTGCAGTGTACAAAGTATAGTGTTGTTCGTTACTATCCTCACGGATGTATTTGCAAAGTTTCGAGGTAATGAAATAAAGCACATGATCTGCTGTGGTAATAGAATGTAATATTATGTCAACAAAACATTTAAAAATACATCACACAAAGAAATTGAATTAAACGTTCCTTGGAACAACACCATGCGCCGAACTGTTAAAAAGTCCTTCAAAGATCTTCGTCATGGAGACAAATATACTTGTAACTCGTCTCAGAGTCTACCAATTTAAGTAGTTAATACCTCAAAAGAATGTGCTTGATCCACTGAGTGTTTTTAGACCAAAACGAACTGCGTACCTCAATTAGAGCCAAAGATATGATAGCTTCAAAGAAACAAAAAATTGAAAAAATCAAGTAATTTGAGGAAGGCGAAAGTTAAGTGATTTATAGTGCCTGATGATAAATATGTGCATGAATACCTTTCAGTTTAAAAAATGAAGGAAATCGACCGGATAGAATGGCCGTACTGACTGAATTTAGTTTTCATCATTTTTTTAAATATATAGATGCCTTTCCAGAGGTGGAAATTTCTTTTTCGAATTTTTCGACTTTCTGGTGGGGAATCGAACCCAAGTCCTTCCGGGTGAATAAGGCATGCCTTTACATCATCGACAAGTCAGCCCCTGTAAAATCAAAGCCGCTACAAAGTCGAATCATATCTCCGAAACGAACAACAATTAATTCTAGTGACGTGTATGCTCTTCTATTTTTCATTCAGACGGGAGATGGTCAGAAATTATTTTAAGAATTCTAAGCTATGATGATAGAGGAGCAGCCCGGAAGTGTTAACATCGAATGATGCAATGGGCCAGTCGACTGTGCCAGACAGCAATATGTTACGGCTACAGAAATATAAATGAGAACAAGTGTGTGAGGTTACTGGGGACTACTACTACAGCAGAGTGTGAGATGAAAGAGAATTAATAATATGGACCTGATTTCCCAGGGTGAAACTAGCTACAGTCATTCGGAATGAAACTGCGGCATCCTCTCCTAGGTGCGGCACAACTAGACTGTTATTGAAATTACAAGGGGGGAGATAAAGGAGAGATCGGTATAAAAGAAGGATAAAACAAAGTCACCTCCGTAAAAGTAATGAAGGCCCTTGGAAGAGTGGAGGGTACAGATTTCCACTATTCGTAACCTCAGCACTAACAAGGATATTGTTTGGGTCGGATAAGCAGGTAACAATGAAACATGGCGTATGGCTTTTAGTACCGGGAGCTCGTCAGGCGCAGGTCTTTCGATTTGAAGCCCGTAGGCGACCTACGCATAGTGATGAAGACAACATCTAAACACTCAGCCGTGGAGGATGATCAACTAACCCTTCCATGTGTAAGTCTCTAATCTGATTGAGATTTTGGTACAACGACTTCAATAGAAATGCTTTATTCAGCCATATCAAAATTAGATGTCCAGTCGTATATTTAGCACCTGATTAGGGGTGTCAAAGTTTCCTCATTTAAACACACGTACTATCCGCATCTCACGAGAAGTCCCGGCAGTTTGTGGGTACGGCATGAGTAGTAGATACTACAATAGTAATTTAATATAGTAGGTTCGAACCCCACTGTCGGCAGCCCTGAAAATGGTTTTCCGTGGTTTCCCATTTTCACACCAGGCAAATGCTGGGGCTGTACCTTAATTAAGGCCACGGCCGCTTCCTTCCCACTCCTAGTCCTTTCCTGTCCCATCGTCGCCGTAAGACCTATCTGTGTCGGTGCGACGTAAAACAACTAGCAAAAAAAAAAGTAATTTAATATAACAGATTCCACCTTTTCAATACATAATTGTTGCACTATTGGTTATATTACAACATATTAGTTAAAATGGTACCGGTTTCGACACGTATACAGTGTCATCATCAGCCATAGGTAAAACTAAGCAAGTAAATAGGTTTGCATATAGCAACAAAATACACAGGTTAAATAACATTCGTAAATTGTCACGTTTAAATAGTTCATATAAAATGTCCACACTGTAAGCTTTCCGGCACGCTGCAGCAAGGTCTTACGTCCCGATTGAACCGAGGAACCTTAGTCCTACACAATATAATAGGACCTACATGTACATTTTAATACCAACAGCAAACACTTCAAATTAAGAAGACCATACAACCAGCAGTGACAGGACTATTTCTCAATACAGTATCATAAACAAGATTTTAATGTGTTCGCAAAAGTTTTTATAATATCAAAGTATAAATTCCACAGTAAACACTCCAGATAATGTATAAGACTAATACGCCGTCAACGTGTAGATATCTGTGGACATTTTATATGAACTATTTAAACGTGACAATTTACGAATGTTATTTAACCTGTGTATTTTGTTGCTATATGCAAACCTATTTACTTGCTTAGTTTTACCTATGGCTGATGATGACACTGTATACGTGTCGAAACCGGTGCCATTTTAACTAATATGTTGTAATATAACCTATAGTGCAACAATTGTGTATTGAAAAGGTGGAATCTGTTATATTAAATTACTATTGTGTTTCTCGGTTCAATATGGAACGGCCATGCAGTTCATAACTTTAGATAGTAGATACTACACTAGCTACACACATTAGAGGCGATAAACAGTGGGAGCTCTCTGAAAGTGATGCGGGTTCATTATTCATTATTCATTTTTTTTTTTTTTTTGCTATTTGCTTTACGTCGCACCGACACATATGTCGTGTGGCGACGATGGGACAGGAAAGGCCTAGGAATGGGAAGGAAGCGGCCGTGGCCTTAATTAAGGCACAGCCCCGGTATTTGCCTGGTGTGAAAATGGGAACCACGGAAAACCATCTTCAGGGCTGCCGACAGTGGGATTCGAATCCACTACCTCCCGATTACTGGATACTGGCCGCACTTAAGCGACTGCAGCTATCGAGCTCGGTTGTTATTAAACTGCTCACCATGCAGTAGTTAGAGTAAATGCGTACCTATATCATGATTGCACTGCCAATTTGTCCGGCCCCATGGCTAAATGGTTAGCGTGCTGCCCTTTAGTCACATGGGTCCCGGGTTCGATTCCCGATAGGGTCGGGAATTTTAACCATAATTGGTTCAATTCCCTGGCACGGGGGCTGGGTGTATGTGCTGTATTCATCATAATTTCATCGTCATCACGACGCGCAGGCTGCCTATGGCAGTCAAATCACAAGACCTGCATCTGGTGAGCCGAACTTGTCCTCGGACACTCCCGGCACTAGAAGCCATACGTCATTTTTTACTGCCAATTTGAAACTTCGCAGCAGAACTTTAGTTCACAAGAATCACCGCGGACAGAACCGATGTTTATCATCAGGCCTTGAGACTTGAGACTGGCGCATGCGCAGCAGCCATGCTTATCCTCCGCACTTGTTACCCCGCATGCGCGCGACTTCTCGTGAGACGACCATGGTAGACAGGAGTGAGTGGCGGGAAGCAGGTAGATGTGGGGCAGTAATGTGTGTGCGCGAGAGAGAAAGAGTGACAGCGTGTCACACGAACTGGCCGGCCGCCCCGCCTCTACCTGCTTCCTGCCACTCACTGCTCTCTACGCGGTGCTTAAATGAGTAAACTTTGATACCCCAAAACAAGTGCTAAACATACAACTGGGCATCTAATTTCGGTATGGCTGAATAAAGCATTCCTACAGAAGTCGTACCACATCTCAATCAGATCGGAGATTAGCAAATTGAAGGGTTTACCTGTAAGTTATCACGGTAATAGTCATTCTGGCGTAAAACAGTACTTATGGTCTTGAAAATTAGTCATTTCTTGCTGCAATTTGAAAAGAAACGCGGTGTTTTGAAGGCATCAATTGTAAAGCAACGTGGTGAGATGATCAGTTAAAGATATCAGACATGGCTGCACGGCTGCCGTTGTTATATAGGCTGGGCTGTCCGAATCACGGCAGAATGAGTAAAGCTGTTCAGGAATCCAACAGTTACTTCGTTTGTGCTTTAAAAAAAAAAAGAGTTTCACATCGCAGCGACACAGGTAGGTCTAATCGGGACGACGGTATAGGAAAGGGCTAGGAGTGGGAAGGAAGCCACCGTGGCTTTAATTAAGGTACAGCCCTAGCATTGTCTGGTATGAACATGGGAAACTACGAAAAACCATCCTCAGGGCTGCCGACAGTGGGGTTCAAACCCATTATCTCCCGAATGTAAGCTGATAGCTACGTGACCCAAACCTAGCAGCTACTTGCTCGGTACGAAGATACGTATTAATAGCATGCACGTTTATATCCAGATGTCCAATATTCTATACAACGTAATATTTTAGCTTTCACGCACCAAATACAGAAGTAGTAAAACACTAATATTCTGATGTTTTCACATACTGCACGTGTTAGGGCCTTATTACACAGGGAAGCCAGGTCGCGCGGCCATGGCTGCCCGACCTGTCTTGAGCCGAGCGACTGGTGGAGCTGCCAGATAGTTCCATGTTGCTCAGTGTCTGTTTGACCAGTGAAGAAGACACGAGTGTTCGTGAGTTCGATTAAGTTAGTTTATTAAAATTGACTAGTTGAGATACGTGATGAGTATATGCTTCTCCTTGTACTACTGATGAAGAAGAGGAGGAGAAGGAAAAGAAAGATGCATGTGCATCCTATTCTATTTTAAGACAATCTAAAGGGTTCTACTATACTCTTTTTGATGAGCTTTGTGCAGACAAGTTCTTCAATTGGTTGCGAGTATCGAAATCTTCAATACTAATGTTCCAAATCGGAGGACGTCTTTCTATTTCACAGATGAAAACTTCAGTGTTCACTTTTGAGTCTATGAACGTTTGACACTCTTTCTAAAGTTGTTTCTGTTTCTTCTTTCCTCCTTTCTCTGCACTTCCAGTAGCACTTATTTTATTCATAGCGCACTTCCACTTGCCGTCAACAAAATACACGGTAGCACGTGGCTATACGTAACTAAACTGTGGCTGCCGGTCTCTGGCTGCCTTGTGTAATAAGCCCCATATATTTCAATACCCGGCCACCACCAGTGGTCGCCTGATTGGTTGCCGGGTAGAGAAGCCTCAAAGTCAACAATGTGTGGTCGCGCGACTGGCTGCCCTCGTGTAATAACATCCTTAACCCGCAAGTGGTCGCTAGCCGAAATGTAACGTGAGTGGTCGCGCGTGAGACTTCCTCTCACATTAAAATAAATATGACATTTTTCACAGTTATGTGGGGCGTAAGGATGAAATTTTACTACTGAAATGAAACTCAAGTTCTACCTTATATATGTTAGATAAATGAAATGAAATGGCGTATATCTTTTAGTGCCGGGAGTGTCCGAGGACAAGTTCGGCTCGCCGCCTCGCCAGTTGCAGGTCTTTCGATTTGACGTCCATAGGCGACCTATGCGTCGTGATGAGGATGAAATGATGATGAAGACGACACATACACCCATATACACCCAGGCCTGGGCCAGCGAAATTAACCAATTAAGGTTAAATTTCCCGACCCTGCCGGGAATCGAACCCAGGACCCCTGTGACCAAAGACCAGCACGCTAACCATTTAGCCATGGAGCCAGACATATTTTAGATAAAAATGAAATGATTAGCTGTTTATTAAAGACACAAATTACTACTTAAAGTAACATATGCACTGTACATAAAAATAATTTCCGTCCTGAAGTTGTAAAAAATAAAATCTCACACATGCATTATATCTAGTTATATTTGCGTACAAAGCAAGGTTTCTGAACACAATCATATTTCAAAAACAAGAAGTGCTCATAATTCAAATACTAACGCGTACAACAGGAGTAAGTTTCCCGCTCCACTTCAACATTACACCAACGTCATTGGTCGCGCGATGAGAGAAACTCTCACGCAGTGCGCACAGACACATAGGAACCTTTGTTCTGACTAGGGGAGGGGGTGCTTACCCTTCAAATGTAAATCGCTCTACTCAAGAAGGTTATAAGCTCAGCTAGAGGAGGGAACAGTCACCTCCCTTTCATCACTGTGAAGTAATATCACAATAAAAAATAATGTGAGAGAAAATCTCATATAGCGACCACTCGTGGGATAACAGTCCATGCCCGATGAGTGGCTGCGCGACCTGGCTGCCCTGTGTAATAAGAGCCTTAGTATAATAAGTCTGTAGAGCGGGGAATTCTATTCGTGTTGTCAAAAGATCATATCCGGTATAAACTGTTTGATGTCACTTTAAAATATAATTATGGATATGTTTCTTCAGTTCATATTCAAGGTCACTTACGTCATCACCACTTAACTAAGTCTTCCGGTTGTTTTTCAGCAATCAATTGCACTAATGAAGTTGATTTTATGACAAAAGATTCTTTCTATTAAATTAGGATACGTTAACTTGATAATTAACCGAATTTTCGTTGAAATGTCCGATCCTGCCCTAAGAGTTTCCTTGTAAGTGCGATACCGTGGTTATCTCGAGCGGCTTTACCTCCAAGAATTTATCTGTTTTTTTAATTTCTGATATAGGCTGACTGAAGCTCAAGGCTCAAGAAGAACAAGTCTCGTTTCTAAATTGTTCGATTTCTTGACGGAGAATCGAACTCCTGGCCTTCCAGAAGTAGTGAGCAACCCTTTACCATCTCGTCTACGCAGCCTGTTTCCATACAAGGACGACACCATCATAAATTCATCCGTGGCTCACACAGCCCTTGAGGGATCTGATACCTATGAAGTATAAGGTATGGGGGCAATACGTAGTCAGCGAGACGAATGCTTCAGTTGCTTTATTCGGTATTCACGACTAGCTTCCTTATCGCATCAGACAGCTACTCAATTCGATTGAACTGTTTCGAGTATTAGAAAAGAATTAAAATCCTTTGACAAAGTGCAAATATAACCTGAAGCCTCGGTTTAGAAGCAGACTCCACCCCATACGAAGCATGTAAGAATAAATTTAACTGGTAGATTTCAGTCTCAAGATTAGATGAGCCTCTGTAAATTATCTGAACGTAACTATACTTTTGAAGCTAATGCGCTCTGTAGTAAGCTCTTCGACATCAGTTTAATCAATTCTAAAGATTTATTTGTTCATTTGATAAGGTTTACACCGAGCGAGTTGGCCGTGCGGTTAGAGGTGCGCAGCTGTGAGCTTGGATTAGGGAGATAGTGTATTCGAACCCCACTGTCAGCAGCCCTGAAGATGGATTTCCGTGATTTCCCATTTTCACATCAGAAGAATGCTGGGACTGTACCTTTCCTAACGCCACAGTCGCTTCCTTCCCACTCCTAGCCCTTTCCTGTGCCATCGTCGCTATAAGACCCATCTGTGTCGGTGCGACGTAAAGCAACTTGTTAAAAAAGACGAAAAAGGGATAAGCTTTACATTTTATGAGGGCTTACAGAACGTTGGATGTATCCAATAATAATAATAATAATAATAATAATAATAATAATAATAATAATAATAATAATAATAAGCCGGGCTGAGTCGCACAGACGGTTGAGGCGCTGGCCATTTGATTTCAACTTGGCAGGTTCGATCCTGGCTAAGTCCGGTGTTACTTGATGGTGCTCAAATACGTAAGCCTCGTGTCGGTAGATTTACTGGCATATAGATTTACTGCAGGAAAAATTACGGCACCTCGGCGTCTCCGAAAACCATCAAAATAGTTAGTGGGACGTAAAAACATTAATAATAATAATAATAATAATAATAATAATAATAATAATAATAATTTATTTAATTTCATTAATCTGACCCAGTGCCGGTTAGATTTACGGCGAAGAATAACGACAGACTTGTTTTTAATTACTGTAGTTAATAATGCGAATTCTAGTCTATCTGTCATGATTAAAGCCATACAAATGGTTTTGAAAAATAGCTACGGAGTATTTCATTATATTAATTATACTATTTTCTTGAACCCATTTTGCCAATTTGCAATACCCACCCCTCAGCTAACGTGTACAGACGTTTTGATCTGATTTCATTTCGGCTACTTGCATGTCAATTTCAAATTTCCATTTTAATCCACCACATGGCAGTGTACTAATCTCCCTTGGGCGATCTATAGCTGGTTTCAATTAATTTTATCAAATGTGTTACTAGAGATCCTTTACATGCTGACATCCTACGAAATAAGAGTGCCGATTGGACTTTTTTCCACCTTTCAAAAAATCTGACCACCTGTGCCAGGCTTGAATCCACAATCTTGGAATCCCACACTTGGAATATAACTGATCCACAGAGGGCAGTTTTAATTTAAACTCCCTGAAATTATATTCTGATTTTCTACAAAGAAATACTTTGAAGTTTAGTAATTGACCCTCTGCTGAAAACTATACATTCTAACTGTCAATCTTAAGTTACTTCACAAGTAAACTTGTTCCAAACCCTCCTATTCACACCGCTGACTGTACACACAAAACATCGGAGAAAAATCATCTAGTACTGTAAAATTCTGTTTTAAAAGTCGGAATTCCATGAAGGAGCTTCGATGATTGCCCGAGTTTAATATGCTTTGTCGATTAAATAACCTGAAGGGGCGGATGAAGACATGATAAATACAGTGTCTTACATGCAGGCTTTCAATCCCTACGAGGCTTCAATTCCGGCGAAGAGTTGAGTGTTTGAGGGTGCGCTGGCGTACCAGTCTAGCCATACTACTGTATTTCCAGTCCAATAATGAAAAAATAATAAAATTATAACATAATTTTTGCACTTTAATTTCACGCACAACACAGATTGTGGTTTAAATGTATTATTATCATTATTATAAAACATAACATTGCTAAAATATACATTTATCTCATCCTATGATTGCATTTAGTGACTGAACATTTGGAACAGAAAGGAGGCACTGAGGGAGGTGGCTATAAACTCTACCTGGTGCACTGCTACTGTATGTTTTGTCACAAGTCACTGAACCTCCTGGTGTTGTGTCATCAGCTATGAACTTCCCGCTTGCATTTTATGCGTTTTGGTGGCTCCTGATTTTGCCATAACTGGCGAAGGCCGTTCTAGGCTGGCAAACATCCAAGTCACCGATTAGGTCTACACTTTCCTCAGAGGACATAGCTTTACTATTCGACGGCGCAACGTCATAGGAAGTGAGAATCGATTTAACACTCTACGGACTGATCGTCTGTTCACTAATGCCAAGTTGAAGCGCTCAAGTAAGCTATGTCAGCCTGTATGACACCTCTACAGTCAATTTAATCATGTAAGAGAGTAATGCGTCGTAAACTACGGCTGATCTAAAAACGCTGAGGAATTGGAGCGCGGTCTTCATGAAACGTTAAGTTTTCCAAACGTTGATCTCTTTCCACATGGCTTAAACCAGGCAGGACCACTAGCGCTTCTTAACCTTCACGCAAGCTATAAGAGATGGCACTGCAGGAGGTAGTGCTCATCTGTCCGTCGCTCTTTCGTATCGTAAACCTGATTAACAGTCAGTAGCGGGCACCAGCGTATTTCCAGCTGGAAAGTCGTCATAGCACATCCAAAGCCACAGAACCCAACGCAAATTGCATTATTAACCGGAAGAACGGTGTTTTCTGTGTTTCGAAAGGGGATAATGGAAAATAATTTTGAAGGTTTTATAAATCGTACGCAGCTCGAATTCATATCAGACCAAAAAAGGATAAGTTTTTAAATTGTTATATATTAAATGTTTTTAAGTTGCTAAGCAATGAAATACAATTATTTGCAGCTAACATTTTGTCTATGTTTGCTTCTATTTATCCGTGTTAGCAACTGTTTTCACAAATGAAATGTTACAAGTAAAACAATTTAAATAAATGAAATGGCGTATGGCTTTTAGTGCCGGGAGCGTCCGAGGACATGTTCGGCTCGCCAGATGCAGGTCTTTTGATTTGACTCCCGTAGGCGACCTGCGCGTCGTGATGAGGATGAAATGATGATGAAGACGACACATACTGTACACCAGTCCCCGGGCCAGCGAAATTAAGCAACGATGGTTAAAATTCCCGACCCTGCCGGGAATCGAACCCGGGACCCCTGTGACCAAAGGCCAGCGCGCTATCCATTTAGCCATGGAGCTGGACTATCAGTCAAAAATAAAGATCCTGTTTGACTGATGAACATCCCTTGGCAAATCTGAAAATGGCTTTATTTGGAATAAACCCAGATTTTAAAGAAAGAAATGCAAATGTTAGAGAAATGTATTATTTGTTCACGGTAGTGTAATGTACAGTCGTTCAAAAATGAGCGCTGTATGTTCCTCGCATTTAATATTTTATCAGAGCAGTCCGCGTCAACATGGCGAAGGTTAGAGAATCACTTCGCCGAAAGAAAAATAAGTTTCTTTCGAAGGTTGAAAATACGTGTTTGTGAGAGTTTCATTGCGCTTTTCACATAAACACGAGGTAATGAGCTACATCTGGTGGCAATTACAACTGTTTAAACATTCTCGTTTTCTCAATATCGCAGTGAAAGATGGACAGAAATAGGAATTATATATAGATAGATGGATTACGAGTTTAAGTGATATGAACTCCGTTTTTCTTAACTGAATATGGCCGTGAAAAGTCTGCAGGTTCGTATGAGTCTCCTGTTACTGCTGCATACAACGAATTACAACAATGCAGTTGGCCTACCTAGGTGAGGGCTAAAATGGAAGGGCGCTGGTCTTCTGAGCACAAGTTGATGGGTTTGTTACCAGCTACGTCCAATAGCATTTGAAGGTGTTCAAATACGCAAGCCTTGTGTCTGTGGATTTATTGGCACATAAAAGAACTGAGGTAGAGAGTTCCAGCGCCTCAGCGTCTCCTAAAACCGAGAAAGCAGTTAATAGGATGTAAAACCAATACAAATGAAGGGAATTTCCACGGGTCGCTATTTTTTCTGTACTATTATTTACATTTTTACGTTTCTTAAAATTACTTCTTCACAAATATAGGAAATAATTAAATAACAATTGAATGGATAACACGGCACGGGGCGGTAGATGGTGGTTATATGATAGTTTAGAGACAAACTCTTGGCCACTTCCTAGGACAAGGTGACCGGGGAATATCGCTTCGAAATTTGCGTCGTCACGTCGTCACATCCTAGAGATCCCCCCGTTTTAAGGAAAGAAACGAGGACTGGAATTATCTACAAATATCATTGATCTTAGTGAGAATATCTCTACGTGTTGTGCGGCCATTACTGCCTGCTCTAGACATTTCTGATGTGGACTGGTAGTTTATCCCACGATTCGACTGGATTAGGGTACCAAACACTTGAAGGCCATCAGTAATGAAACGAAGTCGATATATGAGCCTACCCTCCCAAACGTTAAGTACAACTTGGAGAGTGAAAATGCTATTGGCATCCTCATTGGTGAAATTCCAAGGTTTTGGGGGATATTTCGAAAATATTATGAGTGATGTAATGACTTCTAACCTGAAACGGCTAGGCCAAATGTTACTTCACCAACTCAGAGGTCACTTATAAGTATAAATACCAGCAGCCACCGATCTTTGAGTCTCCTAGTATGCACCACATATACAGAATACTTAAGACATACTAGAAAAATATTCTTGTTCTCACGTTTCACTAACACATAGAAAAGTTTCGGAGATAAAGATGGGAAGGGGTTAAAATTAGGAAGGTAGGAGCCATTGGCTTAATTAAGGTTCAGCTCTAGCATTTGCCTGATGTGAAAATTGGAAACTTCGGAAAACTTCGTTCACAGCTGCCGGCGGAAGGGAATCAAACTCATCTCCTAAACGCAAGCTCATAGCTACGTCATCCAAACCATCTAGCCAATTCGCTCTGTACTAGATAAATAATCGAGTCCTTATGGCTACTTTTGTGAAGAAGCAGTTGTAGAAGTATTATCACAAAAAAATATCACAAAATTATCGTTCATTGTAACTAACCCCATGGCACTACAGCCCGTGAAGGGCCTTGGTCTATCGCTGCTCAGTCCAAAGGCCTGCAGATTACGAGGTGTCGTGTGGTCAGCACGACGAATCCTCTCGGCCGTTATTCTTGGCTTTCTAGACCGGGATCGTTCATTTTATGGCTGATAAATACCGTGTATAGCCATCTCAAGCCGTCAAACATGCTTGAAAATGACGAGACATGCTTAACACCAAATAATCCAAATTGTTTTTCGGCATATTATCGCACTCTTAGTCAACTGCTGAATGTTATCACGGGTATTAGGATGGTGGGAAATTTCTCTCTTCATTTCACGCAATGCATATTCAACACTGTGCATGTCTGCAGAACATGCTGACCAAACCGTTCATTGTATGTCATGCGTCTCAGAGAACTGATTGACTATTCTGGTTCGATGAGCACGAGCATTATCATTTACTAGAGAAAAGCCCTTGCCCACAGTGGCATCAAATCCTGTAACTACAAGTTGGAGGATGTTGTCTCTGTATATCAGACCAGACATGTTACCCTGGATACAGTGGCATCAAATCCTGTAACTACAAGTTGGAGGATGTTGTCTCTGTATATCAGACCAGTCATGTTACCCTGGATAAAAAGTAGAGGCGTACGTCGACCATCCCAAAAAATGATGGAACACACAACCCCCTCGCTGTTGATGGCGTTCCAGGGCTTGTTCCAACTCTCACTGGATCGTCTCCAGACTCTAACGCTCCTGCTGTATGGGTGCAAGGTTACAGTAACAATCTGAAAAGAGTGTACGCTTCCACTGTCCCTAATGCTCTGGGCTATGAGTTGTTGCCCACCTCACACGAGGCCTCCCTGCCATCGGTCCTGTGTCGTGCAACCAATTTTGCACTCTCTGATCAGTCACATTCACTCCGATGACCCTCCGAATATCATCGCGGAACGAGCGGGCAGTATCAGTTGGGCTACGACGTGCTGAAAGCGAAAAATATCGATCTCTGCGAGTTGTTTTGTGTAGACGTCCCGTCCATTTTCGGTCTCACTTTGTGTCTCACTGAACTACTTCTAGTCTCTGGAGACATCACTCTGATTCAGTCCAACGTACACGGCGACATCCACTTACCGCCACCCTTCTTACAGCAATGTCGCAATTCGAATGAGATCAGTAGCAGAAATGTGTACTCCTGCCATGTTTACGTTAGTCCTGCATGTGCTGTCTATACACAACTTACGTTACAAGTTATGTTTGAGCTGTCTGATACGACAAATGCCTCCTGTCGGACAAATATCGAACCTAAGGGTCCGTCACTATGTCTCTCGACCATCGGCCTATAGTGCATACCGTACTTGTTTGCGGTACTGTGAAATATACCATGTGATATCATATTATGCTAAATTTCTTTGAGCACTGTAAAAACTGCGAAGAGGTAAGTTGCTGTTGACACTGGAGCAGGCGATATACGGTCGGTCGAGTGGGAAACAAATTGACTGCAAGTCAATGTCTGCCATCTCCAGTGTCGGCTCCCGAATGAAACGTGCAGACTAGCAAGGCCTGTGGCACACCTCTCAGGTGATGACAGGCAATTTAAACAGCGGCACAAGAATGAAAATGGTATGGGAAATGTGAGACACTGAAGAAAACATGCTCTGTCTCCAGCACGAAACTGAATAAGGAGCCTAGCAATGACGTTCAGCTGAGAGGCTAAGACGGTTAAAGTGCTGGCTTTCTCAGCCAATGTTGGCTGGTTCGATCTTAGTCCAGTCCGGTAGTATTTGAAACAACTCAAATACGTCAGGTGGTGGTGGTGGTGATTATTGTTTTAAGAGGAAGTACAACTAGGCAACCATCCTCTATACAGGGTGAAGCGAAATTCGCGCACTCTGGTGTCGCAGCGTGACTCCTCACATGCCAGCAATAAAAAAATGTCTCTCACAGAAGTTCGCCCTGCGAGTATATCCGGGAGAAAAAGGTCGTTGAAGAGTGATAGTCTGGCAACACTGTAACCACTTGTAGGGTAACTACCTCTGTCAGCACATATTAGTCGTGCTGTACAGTTGGAGCAGTGGTTAGAGTTTTGGGTTAACATGCAGGAGGGCGAGGGGTCGATTCTGGGTTGAGGCGTATGTTTTTTATTTCGTAAATGTAGACCAGGTGGTATGGTAACCTGCATCTTAATCGTCAACAGCGATTGCAGCGGGTCCTCTCGAAACCCTTTGCGCTTTCATACTGCGATCCTAGAAATGGACGAACATTCGTTTTCATTGGTCAGCTTTGAAAGACGCCCTTTCCATGTCGTGGGCGTGAATTTATTCGCACCACTTCATCTACTAGATGCGTTATAACGTGTTCAGCGTTACTAAATTTTGTAAATGTGGGATACATGTGACCTAAGAAACGGCGTCTTACTGTGTTGCAGTATGTAACGTCCGATGGAAATTAGCAAAAATAAAAAGCGCCTCGACCTCCTGCATACTAACCCGAAACTCTATCCACTGCACCAACTATACAGCACAACTATCTCCCGCTCACAGAGGTAGTTACCCTACATGTCGTTACAGTGTTGCCAGATTGCCACTCTTCAACGACCTTTTTCTCCCGGATATACTCGCAGGACGAACTTTTGTGAGAGACATTTTTTATTGCTGGAATGTGAGGAGTCGCCCTGCGACGCCCGAGTGCGCGAATTTCGCTTCTCTCTGTATAACGCTAATCAGAGGGAAAAAACGGAAGGGATCCGACACTTCGAAAAATGAAGATATCGGCCTTAGGAAGGAAAGGGCCATGAAGGGCATGAAAATGAAAGACTCCCTAGCCCTCGCAAGTCTAATAGCGTCGGGGTCGGAAAAGAACAAGAGTTGACCAAGGGAGGTCGGATAGATAGATAAAAGTGAGGAGCCTGGCACAAGTAAGTGGAAGCAATGCCAGGACTCAGCTTAGGGCCCCGTGATCGCCAACCCACTCTCCAAAGTTCAGAGCCCCTGCGGCCCCGTTTTGTCGCCTCTTACGACAGGAAGGGGATACCGTGGGTGTTATTCTACCGCCCCCACCCACAGGGCGATCAAATACGTCAGCTCGTGTGGTAGTCTTACTGACACGTAAAATAATTCCTGTAGGAAAAGTAGTTAGTGGGACATAAAACTGATATTATTATTACCTAACAGTGACATGTGCGTGTTGGGGCTGAAAATCAACTACAAGGCACTTCGGTACAAACGAGGAAAAATGAGAAATGACTTTAATATAACACAGTGCCCTAATAAGAAGGTGTGTATAATCAAAGCGTGCCATGAACGGAAGGCGACTGGTGAGGAGTCGAGTCGGCCACCGGAGAGATTGGCAGTAACTGGCGACTCTATGCTAACATGTAGAGCGCTCCGTATCTTTGAGACAGTTCGGCCCTAAATCACGGTTTTCTGGGTCATACGGTCTCAATAGTTCTATGACTCACGGTGAAAACAGTAAAATGAGCTGCTTTAAGTCTACTTTGAAATTCTGAACTACTGCTAAACCCACTTTCTGATTTGTTTAACGAAAGAAAATGCAGGCTATATATTAATTTTGATTAATAGGAGCATAAATATGAAATCTCAAGTAAATTGTATAAGTCGTTTTCCCACGGCGATGTTATAAACAAACAAACAAACAAACAAACAAACAAACAAACAAACAAACAAACAAACAAACAAACAAAACTAAACAAAACAATTTTAGTATTAGTCTCAGTCGTCATAACATGGCCCAAACAGAATCTATTTTTTTATTTTTTGAAATAACTTTGTTTTGTTATGTTATTGAATTACATAGCAGCTAGTTGAGCAATACATTATATACTGTTGGTGGCACGTAACCACAGCACAGACGGAGAGCGACTGCATCTTACTCGGAGGCCCCGGGTGCGATTCCCGACTAGATCGGGAGCTATCTGACGGTGAGATAGCGGCCCCGGTCTAGAAAGCCAAGAATAACGTCCGAGAGTATTCGTCGTGCTGACCACACCACACCTCGTAATCTGCAGGCCTTAGGGCTGAGCAGCGGTTGGTTGGTTGGCCATGGCTCTTCGAGGCTGTTGCGCCATGGGGTTTGGTTTGATGGCACGTAAAACTATAGCACATTAGACGACGTCGGAGAATCAGCACACGAGAGTCCGATTTCACTTCACAATTTCAAAACCATGAGTGGATTTCAGAAAGTTCATAATTAAGATCATCGATAAAGCCTGGGATGGAGTCACCAAGAGAACTCTCACTTCCGCTTGCGGAAAGCTGTGGTCTGACCGTGTTCTTGGATGTGACTTTGAGGGAATTGTTGGTGACAATGAGCCGCCGATTGTCGACGAAATTGTGTCCTCAGGGAAGACTATGGAGCTGGAAGTGAATGACGTGGACATTCAAGAGCTGGTGGAACAACACAGCCAGGAACTGAACACCAACGACCTGATGGACCTGCATCGCGAACAACAGGAGGAGGAAATAATGAAAGAGCGAAACATTTCTATATCAAAGGGAAGCCCCCCTGTGGGTGGGGGCGGAAGAATAATACCCACGATATCCCTGACTGTCGCAAGAGACTACTAAAAGGGTCCCCAGGGACTCTGAACTTGGGAGCGTGGCTTGGCGTCCACGGGGCCTTTAGCTGAGTCCTGGCATTGCTTTCACTTGTGCCAGGCTCCTCACTTTCATCCATCCTAACCTACTTCTCTTGGTCAACTCTTGTTCATTTACGACCCCGAGGGTATTAGGTATCGAGGCCTAGAGAGTCACCCCTTCGTGACCCTTGTCTTTCTTTGACCGGTACCTTTAGGTTTCTCTCTGATTAGTGTTATATAGAGGATGGTTGCCAAGTTCATCACCACCACCACCACCACCCAGTGGGAAGGGTATTTCTCACCATGCGCGTTACATTCTAAATGTCGAATGGGATCACAGAAGTTGGAGAGAATCGTGATAAGGAATTTCTTAAACGGCGTGTGTGGGTGTAGATAATAATAATGTTAATAAGAAGGCATATTTTTACATGACTGTTGATAGTATCCTTATAGCCATGGGATCTCCAGGTTTACACTGAATCCGAATCCGAATATTCGTTCCAAAAATTCCACATGTCCGCCTCTGTGGTGTAGTGGTTAGCGTGATTAGCTGCCACCCCCGGAGGCCCGGGTTCGATTCCCGGCTCTGCCACGAAATTTGAAAAGTGGTACGAGGGCTGGAACGGGGTCCACTCAGCCTCGGGAGGTCAACTGAGTAGAAGTGGGTTCGATTCCCACCTCAGCGATCCTGGAAGTGGTTTTCCGTGGTTTCCCACTTCTCCTCCAGGCGAATGCCGGGATGGTACCTAACTTAAGGCCACGGCCGCTTCCTTCCCTCTTCCTTGCCTATCCCTTCCAATCTTCCCATCCCTCCACAAGGCCCCTGTTCAGCATAGCAGGTGAGGCCGCCTGGGCGAGGTACTGGTCATACTCCCCAGTTGTATCCCCCGACCAAGAGTCTGAAGCTCCAGGACACTGCCCTTGAGGCGGTAGAGGTGGGATCCCTCGCTAAGTCCGAGGGAAAAACCGAACCTGGAGGGTAAACAGATGATGATGATGATGAAATTCCACATGCTATGTCTAGGATTCAAGCCAGGGTTACCTTGTAGAGAAGCCACCGACAACGTCACTCGTCACCCTTCTATCACTTCCCCAAATAATAATAATAATAATAATAATAATAATAATAATAATAATAATAATAATAATACTTCAAATGATATAGTCCAGTCAAGTTACTGTTTCTTTTTTTTTTAATACAGGATTTATTACAGATCCGATTCATGGCATTTTAACGCTCTCAAATGTCACCGACCTCAACCGGGATCAAACTCAGTAAACTATGCTGGAAAGCGAAGGATGACGACTAACTGAGTGCATCGCTGCATAATTACAGTTATTCTAATTACTTTTTTAATATGAGCAGTGGCAAAATTTCTTTACGTAAGGGGAATTTCTGAAGTAACTCCGACCTTAACCATGCATAAATAAAGAGGGCCTTTTGAAATCACTCATTTTACTCCATTTGATTATCATTACCAATCACTATACGAGTAAGAATTTGGTTTCACCTAATAAGAAACCTCAGTGAACTTCACACGCGTATCACGGACGTATTTTACTCTACCAATGTCTACCAATTTATACAACTTAAAGGATTACTTTGGGTGTAAACATTTTCAGGGGTAAAACGTCAATATAGAAGGCGTTGATTACTATTCGACTTGTGTGACGTTATGGATTCATAATTATATGCAGGAGTATATAATATACATTTTGAAAATATTATTCCGAAAATATTTCATATTTGCTCATGAATATGTCGTGTAGGTTATCAATTTGTACTGAGTATTGATATTTAAAATGCTTTGTACTAAAAAGGTAAGCTGCTGAATGCTTGCTAATACCCAAGAGAACAGCGACATCAAGGGATTTTGCATGCTGAAAATTTCGTCCATTCAACTGAACTTGAAGTTTTTTTATATTCACTACGTAACTGCCTTAGATATGATTCATTCATCCATCCTACTAGCGTCATGATTCTACAATACAAATTATATCACCTTATTGACAAACGAGCAAATATGATTTGATGATGTAATAAAATATCTAACGTAAATATGAAAATCAATTATACCAAGATTCCTAAAACCTTATTTCACGGTTGCCTTACACTCGTCCTACGTAAATTTAATTTCGAATGGGGGTAGTTACTTTTAGAGAAGAAACTATCACTTATCACCGCACTTTTCACAGAGCAGGTCACAGTACGATAAGTTCACCTCGTGGCGGTCGCCCAGGCACTACTGGCGAGCCCGACATATCAAACAGTACGTGCCGCACTTCCACCAATCAATTCAGGGCTAGGCTCTTCAAACACGCGACAAAGGAATATCATGATAGGATAAAATAAAACAGACGGACTTTCATAAACACGATACGAAGTTTACACCCCGAGTGTAGATAAACAAACACAAGCACGTCAACTTATTAAGGAAATCGTTATTAATGAAGTGTGCGTAGGGGCAGGAACATGGAGTACAGTATGTTCACTGTTGGATCGACGACAACGACGACGATGATGACGACGATGATGATGATATTTAAAGGTCTAACAACTAGGTCATTGGTCCCTAATGGTACGAAGTGCAACGAAATTAAACGATAATTAAACCTTCAAAATATATCCACTGACTAGAACCTGAAACCAATGAAGGTGAAAAAATGATCGTGAATCCAGAACAATCAATGGATCCAATTCACAATGATGATGCTTGTTGTTCAAAGGGGTCCGAAATCTAGGTCACCGGTCCCTCATAATGGTACTAATCACTGGTACAGCAGAACCATGGTGTTCCTCCTATAGTGCTACTAATCATAGGTAACGAAGACTCATGGTGTTCCTCGCATCACTGATGATGTACACCCATGGTATGTCACACACAATGGCACAACTCACATAAACGTTCTACTCACAAGTAACGCAGACCCATGGTGTTCCTCACATAGTGATATTAACCACAGGCCAAGTATATCCCACGGTGAATCATACATTATGGTACCACCCACAGGCAACACGGACCTATGGTGTTCCTCATATAGTGGTACTACTTATAGGTAACGCAGATCCATTCTGAACACGGTCGATCCAACACATTCGAGCGCAGCGCTCGGCACCTTTTCCCGCTAGACACTAGTCTGTGCGTTCGCCTCGGTGGGATGCACACGATGGTACCAATCACAGGCGACGCCCAAAGCCGTGGAGTTCCGCACATAATGGTACTGCTCCTAGGTAACGTTGACCCATGGTGTTTCTCACGTAATGATACTAATCACAAGTAGCCTCATGGTTTTCAGCCCATGATCCCTTGATCGTCCCTTTTAGTCGCCTCTTTCGACAGGCAGGGATACCATGGGTGTATTCTTCGTCTGCGTTCCCCACCCACACGGGGTATGGATCGATTATTATATATAGTACTGCTGTTGATTTTCATGACGTGTGAACAAATTTGTTCGGTACTATGTGAATAATAATAATAATAATAATAATAATAAAACCAAGCGAGTGGCTGAGCTTTGGGTTACGTAGCTGTAAACTTGCATTCGGGAGACTGTGAATTCGAACCCCACTGTCGGCAGCCCTGAGGTGGTTTTCCTTGGTAATCTTGATTTGGAAATGTGATTTCTTTCAGGGTTAGTCACTTTTAGATAGACAAGATGACGATGATGATGATGATGCTTGGTGTTTGAAGGGGCCTCACATTTCGGTCATCTGCCCCTAACCTCCTGTGGGTGGGGGCAGTCCCCACGCTATCCCCTGCCTGTAGTAAGAGGCGACTAAACGGGGCCCCAGAAGCTCTCAACTTGGGAGAGTGGATTGGCGACCACGGGCTCTTAGCTGAATCCTGGCATTGCTTCAACTTAATTGTGCCAGGTGCCTCACTTTCAACTATCCTATTCGACTTCTTTTGGTCATCTCTTGTTCTTTTCTGATCCCGACGGTATTAGGTATCGAGGCCTAGGGAGTCTAACATTTTCACGCCCTTCGTGGCCCTTTTCTTACTGCCGGGCTGAGTGGCTCAGACAGTGGAGGCACTGGCCTTCTGACCCCAACTTGGAAGGTTCGATCCTGACTCAGTCCGGTGGTATTTGAAGGTACTCAAATAGGTCAGCCTCGTGTCGTTAGATTTAGACCTACTGGCACGTAAAAGAACTGCGGGGATAAATTCCGGCACATCGGCGTCTCCGAAAACCGTAAAAGTAGTTAGTGTGACGTAAAGCCAATTATTATTATTATTATTATTATTATTATTATTAGCCTATTATTAGGCCTAGTATTATTATTGGAAATTTTTCGACCAGTCAGCGGTAACAGGAAGTATCCTCTCTTAAAACTTCATCCAGAGCCTGAGTGTTCAATCGACTTCACATAAATGTAGGAATGTGACGGAGGTAAAACAAATTGCAATTCTAGCAACGAGGAGTCGACTGTTTGAGCTTCGGTAGTATTTGTAGGGTAGGCTGTGAGGATAGGTCATCCTGACGTCTCTAGCGAAAATACAGTATCCTGATATCGGGCAACCCCATGTGCCAACCAGCTGGACGGAGAACAAACAAGCTCTTGGACACCGGCCACCATAGGTCTATTATTGTCTTCACTACTCCCACGTCAGCTGTGGGACGGGAGCCAGGATGTGCGATCAGATTGCGGAAAGCTATCAGCAATCTTGTCAAGGAAGAATATTTAACACACATAGTAGATTGTTCAAAAAATACGAACATGTTAAAAATCTATGTACCGCAGGCGGAAGTGGCAAATAGTAACTGACACCATCCTTGATAATGGTTGTGCGTGCTCACAGATTATCAACATTGTTGCAATGAATACTCCACACTGCCCGTGGTCTCCCGTCAACGGAGAATTAAGTGACTCACAAACTGCGGTCAAGGAAAGAAACAATTAAAAAACAAAACATGTACTGTATACAAGCATAAAACCCCAGTACAAGGATGGTAATTAAAAGTATAGACAAAATAAAATCCCATACCTGTTAATTCTGTGTTTGTACATCAGATCTGCACTCTCTCCATTCATATGACGTCAGAAGACTGGAAATTCACCATGAAAATGTTGTTCAGCATAACTAAATCTCAACTAAATGAGCATTTAATCTCGTAACCTTGGATGTGAAAGGCGAGAGTCTCAGTCAAATACGTACGCGATGTAGTCCGCAACCGAAAAGTCTAATAACACATATTTCATTAGTTATGCACAATTATTGTGATACGAGTCCCACTTATTATTATTATTATTATTATTTGTTAGTGGGTTAAAGTCTAACTAAAACGAGAGAGGTTTTCGGTAACCATAGAATAGGAAAGGGTTAGGACAGGAAAGAAGGGGGCCATGACCTTAAGGTCCAGCCTTAGCATTTGGCTCGTGTGGAGACGGGAAACCATGGGCAATCACCTTCAGAAGTGCCGTTATCGAACTCGGTAACTGCAGTCGCTTAAGTGCGGCCAGTATCCAGTATTCGGAAGATAGTGTGTTCGAACCCCACTGTCGGCAGCCCTGAAGATGGTTTTCCGTGCTTTCAATTTTCACAGCAGGCAAATGCTGTGGGTTTACCTCAATTAAGGTCACGGCCGATTCCTTACCATACCTACGCCTTTCCTATCTCATCGTCGCCATAAGACCTATCTGTATCTGTGTGACGTAAAGCAACTTCAAAAAAAAAAAAAAGAAGTGCCGATGGCGGAGTTAAGATCCATCACCTCCCGAATACGAGCCTACAGTTACGTGGCCCATACCAAGCAGCCAACTGAACCGATCGTTACGACTACAAGAATTACACAGACCTATATTGCTGGACCATTTTCGCAACGACATAATGAGGCGGCAAATAGTTGTCTCAATTTACGGCCAGGCTGAGTGGCTCAGACAGTTGAGGCGCTGGCCTTCTGACCCCAACTTGGTTGGTTCGATCCTGGTTCAGTCCGGTGGTATTTGAAGGTGCTCAAATACGTCAGCCTCGTGTCGCTAGATTTACTGGCACGTAAAAACTCCTGCTTGGCTAAATTCCGGCACCTCGGCGTCTCCGATAACCGTAAAATTAGTTAGTGGGACGTAAAGTTAATTTACGGGAGGGAGGGAGATATCTCTATGATAATACGGCCATTTCGGACGAGCTGCACATGAAACGGTCGCCGACATTTTTGAAGACAAGTGTCGACATGAACCAGGAATACCTAAATAACGATAGCTGAATAAGATTAAGTCGAACTTGCACACAAAAGGTATATTTGACAAATTAAAATAGTGGTATCTGGTCCGATAACCGGACCCAACACCTGCGAGGCAACGTTAGGAGGAAGAAGAAAATGAGTTAAATTTGTCAATCTTGTATATTATATTCTTCCATACTCTGTTATTGAAGTTATTACTAGCAGAATGTTTGACTTTGTTCCACCATCTTACAAATTAATATGGAGCAGTAAAACTAGCATGGGTAGTATATAAATAACTGCGAGGGGAAGGGATGATGTACTTGGCCTGGTTAGGAAGGAAATTGGGATGGAACATGCAACAGCCCACATGCGAAATGTCTTTTTGCTTGCTCAGCCATCTTCGTACACATTTCTACGTTAAAATTTATAAATGTATACTTGTTGATACGATTCTTCTGTTGTTTTTCCCATGCTCTGGTAGGGTCGCGGTTGCGATCTGTGCATCATAGGTGGGTTTGGCCTTAATTTGCGGCCGGATGCCCTTACTGATGCCAATTCTATATGGAGGGATGTATTCACTATTATGTGTTCCTGTGATGGTTGGCAGTGTGTACATGAATACATGTGTATTGGAACAAATACAAACACTCAATCTCAGAGGAATTAAGCTGACTCAGTTAAAATCCATACCTGGCCGGAATCAAACCTGGGACCCTCTGCCTCGAAGCAGACCATTCAGATAAGAGACCGGACCAGTTTCTGATACATTGTAAGGAAGTAAGTAAACAAATAAATAAATTAAAATTTCTCGGGCTCCTGAAATTATGTAGTCGCTCGAAGAAGAATGAACAGGTATTGTGAAAGTTCCCCCAAGGAAAAACTTCCCTCAGAAACAATTAAAAGTGTAGATATAATGTTAAGGGTATCCACAGGCTTTGTATCTGCATGAAAAGTGACTTATTTTATAGAAGTCTAATAATATATTCATTGCGAGGAACATACCTGCGCGAGCGTTGACGCTCAAAAGAGAAGTGTATGATTGAGTTCATCAAGTCATTCACTCACTTTTTATATATTTTTATTATAATGCTATTTGTTCGGGGCGTCGACCCATGTGGATATTTTGCCCCCTACTGGCACCATATTTTATGAACCTGCGTGTAATTGGAATGGCGGTAGTGTGGAATGTTGTGTGTGAGGAAAGGAAGATTAAGGACGTCACAAACACCCAGTACCCAGGCCAGGGATATTAATCACTACAATTAAAAACCCCTGATCCAGCCGGAAATCGAACCCAGGGCCACCGGATGACAGGCAGACGCGTTACCCCCTAAACCGCGGGGCCGAACATTCACTCAATCACTCATTCATCAATGAATGCTCCCTCCCCAATTCGTGGCTATTCGTGATCGGGTGAGAAGAGTTATTCAGTCATTCATTCATCATTAATTAATTCACTCACGAACAAAATTCAATCATGAAATCATCCATTTACTAATTCATTCATTCATTCATTTCAGTATGTTGTAATTATAGGGTAACTCTATAAGACTTGTGACATAAAAGTAAACACTAAATAAGCGTAGGAAGGTGAAGATACATGCTGTCCTGGACTATAATATATCATTGTTAACGTCTAGGACAAAATAAATTATATTTAGTGTAGTAATAGTTTAATACTTGTACGAGGATAATTTAATGCTTGTATCGAATTAAATTACACAAGAACTTCGTTTATCCAGCCCTCATTAATCAGGATCTTAGGATTATCCGGATCAAAAATAATACAATTTTATTTTTACTTGTACAGTGTTTCTTTTATGGTGTAGACTACTCTTGAATGTCTTTTCCGCCAAGGACAGTTAAGGATTGGAATTGGAAGTAATTCGGCCACGGTCAATGAAAGATACCGTCCCGGCGTACGCCTGGAATTGAGAAAGGAAAACAGTGGAAAACCATTCCCAGGACGGCCGAGGTGGGATTCGAACCCACGCTCTTCTGAATACAACGTACTATTAATTCATTCACTGATGGTGAATTCGAAAATGACACCGGCGCACCATCAGAAGAAACAATGACTCATGGAGAGGCAGCAATGCAGCTGGACAAACTGATCCCCTATTTAGAATCCTTGACTGAAACTACACCGGCAGAACTGTTGTTAGTAAAACGTCTTCGTGATCGTGCTGCGCACAAACGCTATACAAATATAAAACAGAAAAACTCACACATATTTTTTTTTTGCTAGGGGCTTGACGTCGCACCGACACAGATAGGTCTTATGGCGACGATGGGATAGGAAAGGCCTAGGAGTTGGAAGGAAGCGGCCGTGGCCTTAATTAAGGTACAGCCCCAGCATTTGCCTGGTGTGAAAATGGGAAACCACGGAAAACCATCTTCAGGGCTGCCGATAGTGGGATTCGAACCTACTATCTCCCGGATGCAAGCTCACAGCCGCGCGCCTCTACGCGCACGGCCAACTCGCCCGGTACACATTATTTTAGTGCACAAAGCAGTCGTAAATGTAAGAAAAGTGTTCTTATATTTTTTGTACAATTAAAAAAAAGGTATTGCTGTACAAGTTATGTTACTAGATTATATAGTATGTACTGCATTTGTTTTTTATAGTTTTTTCCGGATAATCCGGATTTCCGTTAATCCGGATCATTTCCAGTCCGACTTAATCCGGATAAATGAGATTGTGTAACTGCAATAAACGAATGCTCGCTCCCAGTTTCAGGCGATCCGAAACTAGGAGATGGGAGTATTCTCTCCTATTCTGAAAATATACGTACAGTATTTGCTGTCTCGTAAGAGGAAGGTGCCTTTTATCCACAGATTGCTAACCGAAAACAAGAGGGGAGTTTCTTTACCATACTGCATTGCGCCATCATCATTGGTTACCACTGCATGAACCCTTCCCAAACCAACCAATTCCACCACAGCCTCAAAACAAGGTTATGTTCTGTGTTTAATGTACTAATGCCAGCTGGCCAGATAGTCTGTGCAACTGTATACACGCAGTACTTGGAAGGTGTTCAAGAAAAACCGACAGCATTCAAGCCAGCACTTGTGAATCGCAAAGATGTCATTCTGTTCCAAGATAACGTGAAGTCACAGGTGGTCACCCATGACATCATTATGCACCTTGATTGAGAAACACTAATGCATCTGGTTTACTGCGTTGACATCATTCTTTCCGATAACCATCTGTTCCATTCGTATCACAACCATATTAGGGACGGCACAGTGTTGCCAGGCCTTCAGAAATTTCAGGAGATGTCCCGTTTTTTCTGCAACACACCAGAACCCCCCCACCAAAAAAAAACAAACAAAGAATCTTCTGAAATTTCTTCTAATCCAAATTTAAAGAAAAGTAATAATAATGACCAATGGTGCATAGTACATTTGTGCCGAAAATACTCTTTTCTCGTCCCACTGCGTGACGTTTTATGGAAACATCACTCGTTAGGTACATCTCTGCATTCATTTCAGGCTCAAAATACGTAATACAAACTCACGCTTGACTACATCACTCGAAGGAAAATCACCGACCCGCATACAGAATACAAAATTTGCAACCTGGCATCTTAATCGTCAACAGCGATTGCAGCGGGTCCTCTAGAAACCATTTGCACTTACATACTACGATCCTAGTAATGGACAAACAATCGTAAGTGGCATTCGCCTCAGAACTGTTACAGAAATTCTTCAGGCAGTTCAGTACTACGGACAGAAAATGAGATGCCAACAGCATGGACAATTTCCCCACCTCTGGCAACGGATTGTAGGCCTACACAACGCTGGCCAGGGAAGGAAAGTAAAAGAAACATGCATGCATCCTGTGCCTCTAGTAATTACATAGTTGTCCCTGTTAGAGTTACAATCTATCTATATATATAAAATAAGAGTTTTGTCTGTAAAATGCTCAGAATTTAAAAAGGATGGCATTTATGTATCAGTCATGTCCACAGTAACCAGGAAATGCACTTTTAATTCTCCGTAATGTCTGTCTGTCTGTCTGTGTCTGTCTGTGTCTGTGTCTGTCTGTCTGTCTGTACGTTCACGCATCATGAGAAAACGGCTGAAGAGAATTTAATGAAAATCGATATGCAAAGTCGGGGAATAAGTCACTACAATCTAGGCCATTAATAATTGTATTCACGCCGAGTTAAATGGTAATTTAGGGGAAGGCTTAAAATTTAAATCTCAAATATTTATGTTGTTAGTGGTCGTATCGATAAATACTACATAACTAAAGTTATATAGTATTAAATTTCCGATCATTTATGTTCTACACATTGTTACCGTACCAGCTATGATCAGAGATATTTATGAATTCGGATTTTTGTTAGTAAGTCCATATCAGCAATGAGTCACGAGAGAATGGTTGAACAGAATTTAATGAAAATCGGTATGTAAAGTCGTAGAATAAGGAAGTACAGTGTACGCTATAATTAATTTTTTTAAGACGCCTTAATATCACACAGCCGAAATAAAACTAAATGTGAAGACCTACAATATAGAAAACTTATAAAATTGATCAACAATAACATTACATTGATCATTGTTTGTTGTGATTTGCTTTGTGTCTTCTGTTGCCACTCATCTCCGATAGATGGGATTACGGCTGTGAACCGAGTGTTTTTTTAATTTTCCTTAAATCGCACCGACACAGATAGGTCTTATGGTGACGATGGGATAGGAAAGGGCTAGGAGTGAGAAGGGAGCGGCCTTGTCCTGAATTAAGGCACAGCATCAGCATTTGACTGGTGTGAAAATAGGAAACCACGGACTACTGTCTTCAGGGCTGCCGACAGTGAGGTTCGAATCCACTTTCTCCCGAATGCAAGCTCACAGCTGCGCCCCCCTATCCACACGGCTAACTCGCCCAGTCGTACCGAGTATAACAGCCTGCCTGAATATTGGCGGGAAGTTGCTGGGGAGTTAGATAACTTTCTTCTTTAATATGCCATTCCTCTTGTTCATACATTTTCTGATAGTACTGGTACGTAACACACTGGTTCATCATAAAATTTGAGCTATTCAATGCCTACTCTGAGGCACTGATTGGAGTGAGCAGTGTGTATATTTAACGGAACAATGGCAGAGGAGTGTTCACGGTTGTCTGCGGCTTGGTCATTCAAGCTCTGGAACTTTGGACTGTTAAGATCGGCACCGTAGTACTGTTCGTTAAATGTAAGAAAATGTGTGGTTTTTCATTAAATCAATTATTTTATATATCATTGCTTTTAATCGCTACTTTCTTACTGACGTTTTTGTAAGAACCTATGTTGACTTCAGTTAGGAAAACCACAAAGTCAGTCTTTCTGAGAATCCCGTAGCGAAGCTCGGGTACATCAGCTAGTCAACTATATGGCCAACTTACTATTATCAAGTCGCTCTTCACCCAATAACCATGTGCCATACTGAATAATATACGCAGACGAGAATGATTGGAAGAGGCAATTGAAAATTCATTGGGAGGACTGGCAGCCGGGATAATCGCGCGTGTTGTCAAGGAACACGCCAAGGTGAGGTACACAGAACCCAACGAATTGTGACAAATTAAATTACACAACTGGAACTTCCCACGCCATGCTGAGACATGACAGGGTGCCACGGCAGTTGAGTAGTGGAAACAAAGCCACGTCCTAGATGTAGACCTGATAAATCTCGAGCTAGATGTAAAGAAACCGTCAAGAATTAATTATATGCCCGCGGTAAAAGCCAACACGAACGTTTCAAGTAAGGACAAAATCAAGGATAAGGTAAAAGCAATTTCATCCCTAGTCAGTCAATTCAGATGGCGCGCCTGCTATGAGGAACACCTCCAATGCCGTTGACACGCTTTCTGACACTAGAACTGAGCGGAGGTTCAGCATTCATATTTCATAATACAATTGTAACATACATTACGAGAATGTTATCGAGAATTACGTGAAGCCTGTGGCGAGAATAGATTACCGTGTAGGACATCTACACGATGGGTCAAGACGTTTCGTGCGGGTCGGAATGAGGCTGCGGATTTGCACCGCACAGGGCGGCCGTCCATTCCTCAAGATCAGATTGACATCGTGAATGGTCTCGTTTCTGTAGACCAGGGCCTCTCAAACACCCAAAATCTCACGCGTGCAGATAGAGGCGCAAGAGCTCCGTGCACTGTGCATCGCTGCCGCTCGGCATGGCTCGGATCAACGCTTCGTCTCTGGGCTACTCGGCTAAACTCGGCTCAACTCGCCTATACTCGGCTCAAGTCAGCCCGGATATGGAGCGCTACCGCGCAAGTGGGGCAGAGGGAGACAGGCGGAGCGAGCGAGACAGGCATGAGGAAAGAGAGAGTAAGCGCTATTGCTCCAAATCGAGGAGTGGGGGGTCTGCACTCTGGTCAACCAAGCCAAGTCGTCTTTTGCACCGTGCACAGTGCATGCACTCTGAGAGGCCCTGCTGTAGACCATCGACGTACTGACCGAGAATTATTCGCAGAGGTTGGTCTTAGTCATCAAAGAGTGTGGCACACACTGACGAAATGTCTTATGAGGAAAATTGCGTCCCGTTGGGTTCCTCATCATCTCACCGACGTACAGAAATGGCACCGGTATGCTCTGTCTGGCATCTTTGACAGGAACCCAGGCGAATGAAGCTTATCCTGATTGTGGCATACGACGACATAGGGTGTTATTCTTACGCATGCTGTGCCTGAGGGACAATCCGATTTCTGGAGCGACACCTGCGCCCGGCTATGCGGCGCAAACTGTCACGTTTATTGTGAGACGTGCTCAATGAGAACGCACGCTGTCATGTCGCAAACAATGTCAAGCTCTTATTGCAACGGTGGCACTGGGAGGTCTTGGAAAACCACCTGTACACACCAGACGTGAGTCCGTGTAACTTCGACCTGTTTCCGAAGTTGAAGGAACCCCTCCGAGGTCGCCGATTTCCTTACGTGGCATCTGTAGGGCGCTCCGCCGCTGTTAACATAGAACGCCTTGCAACGGTCCCCAACCAATTCCCGACATTTGGCAAAAGGTAAGAGACTTTGCGGGCGACTAAACTGAAGGAATGTAATTCATGCAGTTCATTCAATACTGGCACTACTGTATTTACGGCCCTGGTAGTGAGTGCTGGAGTGACAGCATGAAGTTGTAAGTCTCGTGCAGCAAAGTGGAGAGTACCTATAACAATTACACATTTTTTTTTTTTTGCTATTTGTTTTACGTCGCACCGACACAGATAGGTCTTATGGCGACGATCGGATAGGAAAGGTCTAGGAATGGGAAGGAAGCGGCCATGGCCTTAATTAAGGAACAGCCCCAGCATTTGCCTGGTGTGAAAATGGGAACCACGGAAAACCATTTTCAGGGCTGCCGACAGTGGGGTTCGAACTCGCTATCTTCCGGATGCACACAAATCTTTTTATTTCAAAGTTGTGAAATTCTCCTCACATGAATACTCTGGTACAATCTTGTCAGTTCGCATGTTAAGCATGTCTTGAGTACATTTCAGATGTTCGGGATTGCCTAAAATTGGATCACCAGGGCTTGGCAATAGAGTCTATATTGATCCAATTAACCAACCATATCTAGCCAGAAAGTAAGAGGCGAAAAGCTCAGTAACCCCTCGTACAAAAGATTCCCGTTATACAAATATAGGATTATTTTTGTAGATTGTTCAGATTCACTCAACAAGTTTCTACTGTTCACCCGTGGCCAGCAAAACAAGACATCACAAGGGATTATAGGTCTAATTATCGTGATGTAAATCCTAACACCATATGTCCGACCCCTTGGCTGAATGGTCAGCGTTAAGGCCTTCAGTTCAGAGGGCCCCGGTTTCGATTCCAAGCCTGGTCGATGATTTTAATCGCGTTTTGATTAATCCTTCTGGATCGGGAACTGGACGCTTTTGTTTTCGCCCCAACACTCTCCTCAATGGGGTTCGATCCCACTATCTCTCGAATGCAAGCTGATGACTACATGATCCAAACCGCGCAGGCACTTGCTCGGTGATTACATCCCTACACATAGATTTGGCGTCAGAAAGGGCATCCCCATGGAAAACAGGCCAAATCCACATCTGCGACACAGTAGAACCCGCGACTCCAGAGGTATGGCGGGAAAAGCGATAGCAGTCGTAGAAGAAGTTTTAGTCCACATGTCTAAAAATGCGTATGTAGTACGACAGGTCCATTGGACCCGGTATGCTTTGCTAATACAATATTCTGCGCGATTTTTTAAAGTGAAGTTCTTGTTTAGAAATAGTTCACGGTCAAATCAAATGATTATGACTCGAATAGAAAATGTCCTGTTCACAAAACAGAAGTGGTTCATCTAGGGTCCGTAACTTTCGTTGTTTGGTAAAAGCTACTAAGACTATTCTATTGGAGTTAACAAAAGTTATCTGTTACACCAGCTTTCAATTGTTTCAGTACTAACTCGAACACTTCTGAGACTGTTAATGGAAATGGTTCCTTAATGATAATTTAGATGCCATCTTCAGATCCTGTACAGATATTTTATGACTCGTAAAATTATTATTTACACGGAGATGAGAACTGTAACGTGTCATGCTTCATTTTGACTGGAAAACTACCATAGCAATAGGATTCACACGCACAGTACAGTGCTTTTAGGACAATGTCAGCAGTTCCTAAATAAAACAGTTGCTATTTGCTTTACGTCGCACCGACACAGATATGTCTTATGGCGACGATGGGATAGGAAAGGCCCAGGAAGTGGAAGGAAGCGGCCGTGGCCTTAATTAAGGTACAGCCCCAGCATTTGCCTGGTGTGAAAATGGGAAACCACGGAAAACCACCTTCAGGGCTACCGACAGTGGGGCTCGAACCCACTATCTCCCGATTACTGGATACTGGCCGCACTTAAGCGACTGCAGCTATCGAGCTCGGTGTTAAATAAAACAAAAAGGTACATTGGACACATGCACAGGCTGGTCCAAAAATGTACTCACTGTTCGCTTGTCCATATCTTCTGACAAATTTGACTGGCAGGTACAATTTTTGGCACTGAGAGAGAGTAATGTTATATGTTTGAAACGACGAACAGCAGCTTCTCAACAACGCTGGTGGAACCAAATTGCAGACCAAATTATAGCTGTCCGTATATCTGGGGTAATAACAGCACGTGCCGCTACGATTTCTCCACATAAAGGTGAGGATTTACAGTACACCAGTAGACAATTGTGGCGGACAGTTGCGTTAAGTCTGAATTGTGCCCTGTTAGACCACACAAATTTCCCTTTAAATTCCTCATCCTCGCGAACCATATGCTAAAACCATTCACATCAAAACGTCATGTGCTGTTATTACTCCAGATGCACGGAGAGTTCTAATTCGATCTGCAGTTTGGTACCATGGGCGTTGTTCAGAAGCTGCTGGTGGTCATTTCTAACATATAATATTACTCTCTCTCAGTGCCAAAAATTGTACCTGCAAGTCAAATTGTCAGAAGATATGGACTATCAAACCGCGAGTATATTTTTTGGATCCCTTTGTATACCTAACATGGAACATTGCGCTCACGCATATCGCAACAACAGGTCATACTTTCCAGATCATAATCCCTGTAACTGTCCGAGACATGAAAACGAGATTCGAGTTCATAATTATTGCAAGCAAGGCAATTACCTCCAACTGAGGTTGAAAAGGTTTCAGCTCATCCGTGACGTTAGCTGAATTCATCAAGGCTTCATATGAATTATAGAGCTAAGGCAACAGGCAACAGCGAATTAAGAGCAGCAGATCGATACGGGCATGGCCTTCAGGCAGAGGAAAACAGTCTGATACGAGAGTGAGTCACAGTATACACAATGGAGTCATTCAGGAAATGAAATTATATCTGTGAAATATGTGTCTACTGTCGGATTTGGTTCTTGATATTTGTCCACAGCCAATAATTTGATACTGCTTAGAAGATATCGAACGAACTAATACCATACAGCTTCAGCTAACACGACAAAAACCAGACGTATTTTTATGAAGTTATTTTACTGATGTGAGAACGTCTCACTTCGCAGGCATGGAAAATTGGCATTCTAGCAAATTATAAATGACACATTGAATATTTGAGTATCACTAAGTAACTCAAGGCTCAGCTAAACGCCGCACCAATAAATTTAGCGCGATGATGCAACCTCTCCCCGCGGGGGTCTCGTGCTTTGAGCGCTCGATTATACGCACTTAGTACACTTCCGTTCATAGTAGCAAATTATTGTGTCTATCGATTTAGGATACTCTGGTCTCGTTTTCTTAGCAAAGAGACATGCGTTTTATTTTCTTATAGGTTCCATCTTGGTTCAGGATCTTTCTAGATCAACTTATGTACTTACAACTTGCATCATAAGATCCTTCCTTCAAGCAACATTTTAACAAGAACCTCGGTTACTATGTTCAATCTATTTCTCAATACGATATAAACAAACATATCAGAGTACAAGCCGATACATAGAACTTTTCATGGACACTCTGACTGTCAATATCAATTTGCAGTGACAAACTAATTCACCTATTTTGGTTGCACTGGACATTATACTAAAATTTCTTCATTTGTCAAGTCCAAGTAGAAGCCCCATTAGAATCTTGTATATAATTTTATTGTGCATATTTTATGTGGAACAGCTCATGACTAAATGTTTGTTCACTTCATTAATGTGTCAATCATGGCTACAAAGCCTTCATAAAATGAACCGACTGGTCAACAGTTAAAACAGCATAGATCAAAAGCCGATAATTACATTTTACTACAAATATATAATATAAAAACAGAATCTCTTTTAACAAGTCATTCTTTTTAACTAGAAATACTAAGGTGTACACATCATAGAAATACGATCATTTTTATCTCACTGACCATCAGTCTATATATGTAAATACTATTTTAGCCCTATCATGTATATTTCTTAAACTACTATTGTAATCTCACTATAAGAGCCATGATCAATGTAATTTGTCTTTGTATAATTGTCCTTGGCTTATAATGACGACAGAGAATCTTGTCGAAACCGGTACCAAATGTACAAAAATCGTGATGTTTTAACAGAAATGTAAAACCTTCACGCAATATATAGTATTGAAAAGGTGGAACTTATCGTCCTTTCTTTAATAGAGAGAGACATGCTGCATAATAAAAATGGCAATATAGTGAAGACAAGTATATTTTGTGAATAAATGACCATAAACATTGAAAATATGCAACCAAATTTTAGAAAAACATACGTAAAATTTCCCTTTGGGAAAATCAAATGATTAAAAAAATGTCATATGTCTTTTGGTCATGGCCATCCTTCAACATTTGCTAGGTAACATCACGTTATACACTTTGTATCGCTAATTTCAGACGAGCCCCAGCCGTAAGACATACAATATAAAACATGCCTTACAGCTGTGGGTCATCTGAAAATTTGTGTAACGAAATAGTCTCATATAACAAAATGTGTGACGGAAGTGTAACCTAGCAACCGTGCATGCTATGTCTTGCGAATGCCGGTCACCTAAAATCAGCAACACCGGGAGAGTTGGCCGTGCGGATGGGGGCGCGCAGCTCTGAGCTTGTATCCGGGAGATGGTGGGTTCGAACCCCACTGTCGGCAGCCATGAAGATGGTCTTCTGTGGTTTCCCATTTTCATACCAGGCAAATGCTGGGGCTGTACCTTCATTAAGGCCACGGCCACATCCTTCCACTTCCTAGCCCTTTCCTATCCCATCGTCGCCATAAGATCTATCCATATCGGTGCGATGTAAAGCTAGTTGTAATAAATGAAAAATAGCAACCAGTGATGGATGGCTTTGATCGAGTGAAATATAAGACATAAGTTATTTATAATCATTTGATTTTCCCATGGGGAAATTAGACATAATTTTTATGTCAAAATCGACGATTGAGTGTCTGAACGTCAATTCGGACCGCTCGTGTGGGTTATTGTTAGAAAGCAGTTAGGTTTGCGTAGCTATGAGCTTGCATTCGCGAGATGGTGTGTTGGAATTCTACCGTCGGCAGCCTGAAGATGGTTTTCCGTGGTTTCCGATTTTCACACCAACAAATCCTGGGGCTATTCCCAATCCTAGCCTTTTCCCATACTTCCCTCACCGCAAAACCTTGGATGTGTTACTGCGACGTTAAAGCATTACAAAAATCTTATACTGAACCGACTATGTAAAGTGTCTTTCTGAGTCAGACTTGTGCCGGGCGACGTTGTCACGAAAAGTTAGTGGGACAGTCCCTGTATTTTTATTTATTTTAGTAACTGATTAACTTCGTACTAATAAAGATGAGTTTCCAACAATTTTGAAATAGAAAACTGTTGGAACTAGCAATGTAGCGGCTCCGCAACTTACCTGGTGCGAAAATGGAAAACAACAGAATCGTCAGGACCTGTAACAAAGACGGCTTTCCTTTGCTTTATTTCTACCATCATTTGTTAAGATTAATTTCCAAACAGAACTTCTGTTTAGGAAATTCGTTGACCGCAAGGATCTCTGTAGTGAACTATCTCCCTCTTCCGGGGAACATGCTGAGAGGCCGCTGGGATAAAAACTATATCTAAAGTTCAATGGCAAAATTTACCTAGCAGAAGATGGTGGAAATGGCGGTTTTGTGCACGGCACACAATCCCTAGTAGTTCTTAGAGGTAAACAGCACTATCTACATTTGTATTTTGTTCATTACGTGGTTCCCAAACTTTCTTCCGCCACTACCCTGTCAGCTTCGTAAACTCATCGTCAGTACCGCCGTTCCTTACTTGACCCCAACTTATATTCAGAAAAGCGATTCGTACGACCTGCAAAGAAAGGTAATATCAGTTTAGAAATAAATTATTATTTTGCATGTACTTTAAATCAAAAAATATTTAACTTTCATACCAACTTTAGGTTAAAGAACAAGATACATCAACAGCAGCAACTTCATTAATAATACTATTATTATTATTATTATTATTATTATTATTATTATATCATTCATTTTAAACTGGAAGAATCTTTTGCATCAAGGGCATCCAATGGCCGGTATCACCTCCTGGTAGGTGGTGAGATGACGTAGGGGGGCGTTAAGAGGCACAGGGGTAGCAGGGAGTGACGCTGAATGTATGCTTTGAAATGCTGAAATATGCAATAATCAATTGCTTCTACTTAATAATAATAATAATAATAATAATATAGCAAATTTCAGATGAGCATATTTCCTGCAGAATTACAATATTAACCCCTCAACGTGGTGGATTTAAATGCCCGGTCATCTTTATGATGCGGGAGGAGTTCTAAGCGCGATGTTTAAACTTTCTCAGATTAGTGCGAGGCTTCATTTATTATTATTATTATTAAGTAGAAGCAATTAATTATTGCATATTTCAGCATTTCGCAGCATTCCTTCAGCGTCACTCCTTGCTACCCCCTTGCCTCTTAACGCCCCCTACGTTATCTCACCACCTACCAGGAAGTGATACCGGCCATTAGATGCCCTTGACGCAAAATATTCTTCCAGTTTAAAATGACATATTTAAAAGATTACTGAATTATAAGTGACAGTAAGGAGGTGAAACATACGCGTGGAACAAGGAGTGTTGTTCTATGCAGAATTCGCTTACCATTGTTAGTATTCTGGTTGTGGAGAAACGTGCGTGTGAGACAATTTGGAAATACAAACCAGAAATCAATGAGCCTCTGGATACTACAACGCGCAGGTTCTATTGATATATCGACTCGCTGGTTCAAGCAGAGAAATGAGTAAACACGGAAATGAATGAATAGGCGCAGTCAGCTGTAGGAACAGAGCTCTCACAATAAAAATAGAACACAGGAGGAGTTTGTTGACACTACATTTATCAATACACCTACCTCTACACAAAGGTCAGGTAGAATGTTATAATGATTGATAGTTGCTTAGAAAAGCCTGAACTACAGCGTTTAAAGATAAAGATCATGATCTGCGGCAACATAGTCACGGATAGCTTTAACATAATGACTGGATGTTTCACGTCTGTTAAAATCATTAATCATGTGTGTACAAAATATAGGACTGTATTATTTCTTTGTAATCATTAACGTATGTAATTTATAGGTAGAATTTATATTGTAATATTGTATCTTTCAGCAGCCTGGTAGGCTGAAAAGGAGAAGGACAGAAAGTGTTGAGTAAGATTAAGTCAGTTTGTTAACAACCTCTCTGTGTTGAGAATAACGGGTTAAAGGTAGTTGGGAAGTGTAAATGTGATGTCTTCTGAAGAAGTGGACTATATCAGGATTTCATGGAACTGAGTTTGGAATTCTGTGGCGTCTCGTCAAGATACAGTAGCTGAATACTGTTTTTCTGTCTGGATGAACAGCACCCGTAACAAGAAAACTAACACCGTCCAAAATCAGGTAATGTGGATAACCAGTGGTGGCGTAAAAACATCCACACTGTACTAGATTCCAGTATTTAGTCACACCTTCCAGCAGGTCTACGCCGCATAAACGATCTTGTCCAAGAAGCACATACAATACAGACCAATAAATCACTTCCAATTCACCAAGACATCCATACAATCGCACAAACCCGACCGAAATCCAGACATACTCCTCTGCTTCTAGCTCAAAAATTGATCAAAGATAATTACGCAGGAGTGCGAATCAGGAATGAATTGCAAGTGGAGTGCTAAAATCCCTGACGAATACAAATTGATCTTCAACCCTACACTGCCCTCACATGGATTTCACTTTCCGCGAAGTGTATGGGTGCCGCTAGACAGTGTCCGCACCGGAAGATGCTCTGCGATGTATTCGGAGAGCCTACGGCCTTCTCCAAGCTGCGACTGCCGGATAGTATTGGCTACTGAATGTATAATTCGAAGCAGTCTATCGATTCATTCAAGTGTACAAGTGAATCGATTCACAGGAACGGCGAGCTCACGGCACACGATTCAGCTGACTCGCAGCAGACAGTGCTGAGTGGCGTACTCAAGGATCAGTGAGACACGGCACACACACGGTTCATTGTTGATGCAATGGACATTGGCAGGGAGCCGAACTTCCGTTGCAGAGCCATGGCACACTGAAAGAATCGTAAGCTATAACGGACTCCCGCTCACGGCTCATTTGAAAATATACCCACTTGCATTCACTGTCCTCTTCTTACAGGGAGGTTTAAATAATAGATGGATGTATTTGCAGTGTTTAAAAGGTAGTAAAAACATTATTCCAAAGTACCTAGCTAATAAATGGGTAGGTTATTGGGTTATTCTACTGATTAGTTTAATGAATCTTAGCATTATAACTTAGTTGACATTCGTAAATAAATTCACGTCAGCTCTCTAGCCTGCCCTATGACTATGAGTAATGCTCATGACCACTCAAAATTATATGTTTTATATTGGGAAGAACCACTCAGTATTTTCTCGGTTAGTATGTCGCATCATTGAGCAATATTTCAATCATCGTATCAGGAAGATCACTGGTGCAGGTCGATAGTGAGTAAATGAGCCGACTGTCGCAATAACTTAACTAAAAAAGTTGTGGAATCAGAAAACCATGAATACAGTGATATTTCCAGGTACTTTGAAGTCATTTAAGAAAATACTAGGCAAACAGTTGATAGGTAATTTGCCACTTTGGCGACAGCACCAAATACAGATCATTGATGATATGTGTACAGATATTTTTTTCATTTAATGCTATATACTTATTTAATGGAGTGGAGAAAATGCTTTGTTACATCTAAGCTTGTAAAGTGGTGGCTGCAGGCAAAGCCTGTATCTGAAAGTTGGATTACGCACAGGAAAGCAGTTCATAGAAAGAAGACCAGATGGCAGCAGCAAGCAGATTGTTCTTGCTGCTGCCGTATCAGTTCACACTACACAGGTGTAATAGGAACGGTGACTCTGATGTGCCGTGTATCCGATCACTGCATCGATTCAGTAACGTGAACGGAATTAAATGAATCAATTCAGTACAATGAGTCGAATATCCTATCAATACTGCCGGGAAGTATTCCAGACAGTCATTTTCAGGTGACCGGATGCGCTTCCTGGCGTAAATATCGGTTAAGGAGCTAATGAAGATGAAGGAAAGTTGGTAAAGGAGGTATAGAAAATAGCCTGTGGCTGTGGCCTATGAATAGGAACTGTCCCTGTATTTACCTGGAGGTGAAAATGGGAAACCACAGAAAACCAATCATAGGATATCCGACGGTGGGCTTCGAACCCACTCGTCTCCCAAATGCTGAGTTTAACTCAATCACCTTAGCCCGTTAATATGCGCGGTAAATTTATGTATTTCTCTTTGTCTCCCTTGTATTATATACCCCTCTACATTTCTCCATTGTGATTTTTTCCTTTCGCTATTTAGTGTTTGCTCTGCTTTGTAAGTTACTCATTGTGTTCTTAACATGTTCCTTTTTCCTCAGTTTGTGTAACTTGTCCGTAGCTTAACGTGTACAATAAACTAAATGACTTGTTGCAGAAGAAATAATTGTTCCATATTAAGAAGTCCCCAATCACATCATCATGTTCACGCGAGAAGGTGGTGATGATTGTTTTAAGATGAAGTACAACTAGCCAGCGAACATAATGTAGCGGGTGTACTCGGCCAAACATTTCATAGTGGACTAGTCTTATCCCTGGGTATATCATGGCTTAAGAAACTTTACGAAAACAGAACAGTCCAATATCATGTAAATAACATGGGCAAACACGTACAGAAATAATTATTTTTCTCTTACTTACAAATAAGTTGAGCCACGTATTGTATTTCATTATGAGACCAATTTCTAAGACTTGTGGACGATTATTTACAATTTTATACGTACCTTCCTTTCTAGTGTAAAGTAACACTTTTTCCTGTAAGTAGTACTGGTTCCTACGGGACGATGTACATTAACACCATAGAAATTTGCCATTCCTAATTCGTTACGCTGAGATGATTGATATAACCAGGGAGATCTGTTCTTGTTCTAAATGAAGTAACGCGCTTCTTGTATTCTCAGTGTGTTAATTAATGACTAGTGTATAATAATTAAAACAATATTATATTCTCATTCATAACAGGAATTAAAACAAAAAACATCGTTATGTTTTTTTTTTTTGCTACTTGCTTTACGTCGCACCGACACAGATAGGTCTTATGGCGACGATGGGACAGGAAAGGGCTAGGAGTGGGAAGGGAGCGGCCGTGGCCTTAAGGTACAGCCCCAGCATTTGCCTGGTGTGAAAATGGGAAACCACGGAAAACCATTTTCAGGGTTGCCGACAGTGGGGTTCGAACCTACTATCTCCCGAATACTGGATACTGGCCGCACTTAAGCGACTGCAGCTATCGAGCTCGGTCATCGTTATGTTATTGATGATGGTCGTATGATTCTACGGTAACAAGGAAATTACCTGAAGGGCAGATTCGATACACACAGAAAGTACGGAACATAAACAAAATTCGACCGGACCGTTCATACTATATTGTAGTATACAGTACATCACGACTTCAGAGGAACGTTTGGTAATTTGCCGATATAGCTGGGCGTGAATACTATTTCATTTAACCCATTTTCATACTCGGTCATGTAGGGCTCTAGTGAGGACAGCCTAAGGTGTTCGTTGTAGTTACTTGATCGGACAGCAGTTCTGTAATCTAGTTTATTATTTTATCTGGGAAAATCTAAATCAGAGTGAGTTACTCAGAATTTGTGTCGGGAAGCCGATGATTTCTGTGCGTATTTCAAGTACAGAGAGTTTCATTTTTTGTTTATGAAAGTTGATCGTGTGTGTTAAAGACACAAACTCACCCAACTGCAAGCTGTCAGAAAACTTGGTCCAAATCTATTGATCACAACAGCGTTTTTTTTCACAAGATTTTCTCACTCATCTAACACAGATACAAGCCAATGCACGATTTTACATTCTAAAATTTTCTCTCTAAGACGAAGCACACTATTTCTGATAGTAGAATTGAAGTGGAACATAGCTGATTTCATTAAAACATTTTAATCCAGCGTTATTCTGTATTAGACTAATTAATTACTAATTCCTGCCAAAGAAGAGGTATTCTCGTTAGTTACTTAGTTACCCGTTTATGTTTGGTTTCTGCAAATTATTAAGCAAAAATGCAATACATTTTGACCAAACTGTTTTTTGCTATTTGCTTTACGTCGCACTGACACAGATAGGTCTTATGGCGACGATGGGATAGGAGAGGCCTAGGAAGTGGAAGGAAGCGGCCGTGGCCTTAATTAAGGTGTGAAAATGGGAAACCACGGAAAACCATCTTCAGGGCTGCTGACAGTGCGGCTCGAACCCACTACCTCCCGATTACTGGATACTGGCTTGGCCAAACTCAACAGGAACTTCTTAGTTTGCGCGGGCCATCTGGTGTGATATCGCAAGCAGTATGACTGACACCTCCGGGCACCCTCATCTCTCCTTATTTACTACAGTCGTAGCACATGCCCTCATTTCACCATCCCACACGTCTTTATCTACCATCATTGATTGAAAGAGCGTGACAAGTTCTGTTTTGTGCTTCTATAGCTCCATCTAGTGGCAGGAGTTTCTTTACCTCATCATCTATAGCTTGTTACTTTTGTGAAAAAAAAAAAAAAAAAAAAAAAGACAATGCTGTAAAAGTTAGAAAACATATATTTTGCACTATTTAATATGACTTGTTGATTTTTTAAAAACTAAATGAAGCTTGTGAGCGTAACAGTGCACATACATTGCCTGTTCGTATTTTTCTCGAACTATTGTTTGTAAACCACTGTCCTCACCAGCCGTCACGGCGGCCCCATCACAAGTTTTGTGCTACAAGTTTATTACCACATTCAAATCCTTCCATGTAATCGAATAGAACCTTGGACAAGCTAACGGCTCTTCGGTCACTACTTACGTCACAAAACCTATAAATCTTACTTCAACATTTTCATTATACGTGACAACGCTATTTGCTTTACGTCGCACCGAAACACATAGGGCTTTATGGCGACGATGGGACAGGAAATGCCTGGGAATGGGAAGGAAGAGGCCGTGGCCTTAATTAAGGTACAGCCTGATGTGAAAGAGAGATACCACGGAAAACCCCCTTCAGGGCTGCCGACAGTTGGGTTCGAACCCACTAACGTGACAACGAAAAAATGTTGACTGACATTGAGCACGTCTGTCAATTCCTCCATGATAACAGCAAAATTCTTGTTTAATTAGTTTTCTTTTTAATTTCATAAAAACGCGATAAACACATTCAATTAAGTCATTCTGTTCCACAACACACAATTTCAGTTTGAAGGTGGTGGCCTAATTTGCCGTCGGTTTGAGGAAGGAAGTGTAATCGTTCCACATAATTGGTCCTGCTGACAGAGCCATCGGACTCATCCCTACCCCTAAAGGGAATTTCTTTCTGAGCCAAGTAACACACTGCTCATATTAAATGTGGCATTACTTATCTGTTTCTTTTTAAAGCTTCGTGGTATTTTTCTTTTGATTTTAAAATGTCTCCTTAATAATAAGTTTATTTTAGTTTTGCCACAAACGCGCTAGAGTAACAATGGATGAAACATGAGAGGCGTCAGTTGGAAAATAATAATTTTTTTTTTTTTTTGCTAGGGGCTTTACGTCGCGCCGACACAGATAGGTCTTATGGCGACGATGGGATAGGAAAGGCCTAGGAGTTGGAAGGAAGCGGCCGTGGCCTTAATTAAGGTACAGCCCCGGCATTTGCCTGGTGTGAAAATGGGAAACCACGGAAAACCATTTTCAGGGCTGCCGATAGTGGGATTCGAACCTACTATCTCCCGGATGCAAGCTCACAGCCGCGCGCCTCTACGCGCACGGCCAACTCGCCCGGTGTGTTTGATCCTTTCCAAGCTCTGTACATATATTAGAGAAAAAGAATAAACAGCAACAGAGAAAATAAATTAAAAGTTATAGGGCATTCGACCTGTGCAGGTTATTGCTGTATTTTTGTGAATGAAGTAATTCCATTCCCTTGTCTATGGAGACTGAACAGCCGAAGTAGGGGTTACGTATAGAAGGCCGCTACGGTAGCCCTTCAGAAACTCCGAACAGCGGTGGCAAAGAGGGCTCTGGTTAAGACGCAGCAAGTCGTTGTGCATGTTAGGTACCGTATCAAAATGCGTAAAAATATGTGTAAATGTTAATCTTACAGCAGTTGTATAGTATTATTTGAAGTGATTCTACATACTATATATGCGTTGATTATGTGTTCAAGTACAGAAGATATGAGTAGAACTTTGTAAATACAGTAATATAAATTTATTACGGATGAGGTGTGTGTTTAATATAAAAAGTGTTAGTGTAAATTGTACAGTACTCTATTTAGGACATTTTCTTTATTAATTTAAAATTTAGTGCTTAATAATACGGTATTTTGTGAATCATTTACCACCGAGGTAGACATGCAAATAAAGTGATTTTTATTTTACTGTATTTTGCAAAGAAGAGGTAAAGGATAAATTAAGATAAAAGTGTGAGCATGGATCGATTTAGAAGGCGGGAACGTGCGAATAGATTGGAGGAGGTAGGTTAAGTAGGTTAACTGGAAGATTAATGGTATTGGTTGAGGAGAAAAAAAAAGAAGAAAAAGCAGACGAAGATTGGTGAGACTTAGGTTAGACACGACATAGGCAACTACTGTAATGATACAAAGGCAAGAGAAACGAAAGAAGAAACCAATGTGCTACATGGGAATGGAGTGTTATGGAGGTACTTCATTAACCCACAGAAACTTGCAGACTGAACGCAAAAACTGTTGTGTAGTGGTTAGTGTGATTAGCTGCTAACCCCGGAAGACCGGGTTCGATTCCCGATTCTGCCAAGAAATTTGAAAAGTGGGACGAGGACTGGAACGGGGACCACTCAGCCTCGAGTGGTCACGTAAGTAGGGGGTGGGTTCGAATCCCACCTCGGCCATCCTCTAAGTGGTTTTCCGTGGTTTCCCACTTCTCCTCCAGGCAAATATCGGATTGGTTCAGCATAGCAGGTGAGGCCACCTGGGCGAGGTACTGGTCCTTCTCCCCAGTTTTATCGCCGACCCATATACTCACGCTCAAGGACACTGCCCTTGAGGCGATAGAGATGGATCACTTGTTAAGTCCGAGGGAAAAACCAACCCTGAAGGGTAAACGGATTAAGAAAGAAAGAACGAAAAAGTATTTTTTTTTCGCTAGTTGCTTTACGTCGCACCGACACAGATAGGTCTTATGGCGACGATGGGACAGGAAAGGGCTAGGAATGGAAAGGAAGCGGCCGGGCCTTAATTAAGGTACAGCCCCAACATTTGCCTGGCGTGAAAATGGGAAACCACGGAAAACCGTCTTCAACGCTGCCAACATTGGGGTTCGAACCCACTATCTCCTGGATGCAAGCTCACATCTGCGCGCCCCTAACCGCACGGCCAACTCACGCGGTTTTCCTTGTTCTTATTCTGATATACATTCACATGCAATTTTCCCTAGTGTAAGGACTTGACGCTGAATATAAGGTCGTTTCGAGTGATCTGCAGGGATACAGTAGAAAATTAGTTGGCAACACTGAACGCGAGGCATAGGGACTAGGTTCGTAGTCAATTTTACCTGCTTGGGGAGACTGATTACCTCAGATCGAGTAGATTTATAGTCTATTTTGAATTTCCACTAGACGGAGATAAACCTCAGGTTGTAAAGGTCACTGGTGGTGTTCGGTTTTGTGCAGCCATTTCCAGGTCAATAAAAACAAAGTAGAATCTTAATTTGGTTAAAGCAAGGTATACATAATGTGCTCGGCTGAACCATAAACGATTACTTCATGTGTTTTAACTAGCCCAAACCACGACCGATATTAACGTGCATGCTCTCAACCTGTTTACAAAAACCAAACCAAACCCCATAGTACAACAGCCTGGAAGGGCTATGGCCTACCAACCCGAAAACCATCACCCATCAAATTACGAGGTGTCGTGTGGTCAGCATGACGAATACTCTCGGCCGTTATTCTTGGCTTTCTAGACAGGGGCCGCTACTTCACCGTGAAATAGCTCCTCGATTGTAATCACGAAGGCTGAGTTGACCTCGAACCAGCCCTCAGATTCAGGTAAAATTCCCAGACATGGCCAGAAATCAAACCCGGGGCCTCCGGGTAAGAGGCAAGAACTCTACCCCTACAACAGTTTACAACATAAATTCAGAAAACTCAATTGTAAAAGCACCAGTGTTTCGGCCCAGTGCGGCCTGGGCTCATTAGTTTGCACCTTTCCAAGATGTTGGTTGGCTAGCACGCCGCTTGTGACATTTCTACTGATTGGATATCCTAAATGTACACAGATGTTAATAAAAAACTGAACACCTTGAAAGACTAGAGATCGGGCGAGCTGGCCGTGCGGTTAGAGGCGTGCGGCGGTGAGCTTGCATCCGGGAGATAGTGGTTTCGAATCCCACTGTCGACAGCCCTGAAGATGGTTTTCCGTGGTTTCCCATTTTCACACCAGGCCACGGCCGCTTCCTTCCAACTCCTAGACCTTTCCTATCCCATCGTCGCCATAAGACCTATCTGTGTCGGTGCGACGTAAAGCCACTAGAAAAAAAAAGAAAGACTAGAGATAGGAAGTTCATATCCACAGGACATGTTCATTAGTATGTCTGCACAAACGATTAGTATTTCGGTCACCTAGGTTCAGCATGTGTTCTGTTGCCTAGTAGGCACTGGGCCCTCTATGGGCACTGATAAGTTGTTCCATGCGTGATGGCATCGACGCGTATAAGGCGCGAATGGCTTCCTGGGGTATAGCCATCCATGCTGCATTCACCTGGTTCAACAGTTCATCTTTTGTGGTTGGCAGTGGGTCACAGCACCGCACCCGTCGTTTCACCATATCCCACACTTTTTCCATTGACGACAAATCCGGTGACCGGGCGGGCTAGGGCAACAGTCTGACATCCTGTGACAAGAAGGCATGTGTTCGTGCAGCAACATGTGGTCGCGCACTGTCCTGGTGAAATATGGCGTTTGGGGTGTCGTGCAGAAAGGGTATGACTAAGGGTCGCAGGATGTCATTCAAATAGGTCAAACTGGTCACAGTGCCCTGGACACGCTCCAGCTGTGATTTGTGGTTGTACCCAATAGCACCCCACACCATAAGGCCTTGAGTTGGCGCTGTAAGTCTTGTGGGAATGCAGTCAATGTGATGTCCCTCCCCCTGTCTCCGACGAACCAAAATGCGGCCATCATTTTCAAACGAACAGAACCTCGATTCCTCCCAAAACACTATCTCCTGTCATTCCTGTCCCGAGCGACGTCGTTCCAGACACCATTGAAGTCTAGCATGTTTGTGCACATTAGTCAAAGGTAGGCGGAGAAGTGGATGATGCGCCGGTAACCCAGACGGTAATAAACGGCGGCGGACTGTCACTCCTGATAGTGTACGATGTGTTACACTGTTGCGTCAGAGACGAGGAGGACGCAGATTTGTCCTGCAATGCCATTAGGATGAGGTGTAGAATTTCTCGGGTGGGGGTGGGGGGAGCGGGGAGTGGTCTGGGTGGTGCGACCAGAGCCATCTCGTCGTGTTCTACGGACTTCTGTGAACCATTCTGAACACACCCGTTCCACTGCCGACCCACTTCGTCCCACACGAGCAGCAATTTCCCGGATGGATGCATCACGTCTCTCATGCCAATAATGCACCCTCTTTCAAACTCACTTATTTGGCGGTAGGGTTCTCGCATATGTCTGCGAGGCATCCTGCACGTCTGTTCAAGTCTGCTCAAGTGGTAGTGCGCAGAGATATTGATGTGGACCTTGAACCTGAGGGCCGACATGGTTCAAATGCTAATCATTTCTGCAGAAGATACTAATGCACATGTCCCGTGAATATGAACTTCCTATCTCCATTCTTTGTTTGTTAGTTGCTTTACGTCACATCGACACAGATAGGTCTTATGGCGACGATGGGATAGGAAAGGGCCAGGAGTTGGAAGGAAGCGGCCGTGGCCTTAATTAAGGTACAGCCCCAGCATTTGCCTGGTGTGAAAATGGGAAACCACGGAAAACCATCTTCAGGGCTGTCGACAGTGGGATTCGAACCCACTATCTCCCGGATGCAAGCTCACAGATGCGCGCTCCTAACCGCACGGCCAACTCGCCCGGTCTCTAGTTTTCACGAGTGTATCTAGCTGCCTTAATCGTAAGCTATAATTTTTGGCCTCTTTACAACCTGATAAACGTGCTTCAACCAATAGTGCACATTATATACCTTACGTCAACTTATTAGAGATAATAGTTTGCTGTTATCCATGTGGAGTTGACTTGTAGAGATAGCGAAAGCAGCAGTAGGGGGAACTGTTCCCCCATGCTACTTTTAAAACTTCAGGAGTATGTCAGTCTAATTTTAAAATTGACTTCGCATCAGTCGCCTTGATGATGTATACTCTACCGTGTTAGATTAAACATAGAAAGACAGCATGGCCCAACGTGGAAGTTTTATTTTAACAAGTTGCTTCACGTCGCACCGACACAGATATATCTTATGGCGACGATGGAATAGGATAGGGCTAGGAATAGGATAGGGCTAGGAATAGGAAGGAAACGGCCGTGGCCTTAGGTACAGGTCCAGCATTTGCCTGGTGTGAAAATGGGAAACTACGAAAAACCATCTTCAGGCCTGCTGACAGTGGGGTTCGAACCCACTATCTCCCGGATGCAAGCTCGCAGCTGCGCGTCCCTAACCGCACGGCCAACTCGCCCGGTCGTGGAAGTTTCAGCTCTTTGTTATGAAAGTAATATTGTAGATACTGCTATAACGTTCCGCGTATCTACCTTACTGTGGACATGGCACGAATTTATTTATTTATTTATTTATTTATTTATTTATTTACTCATGTATCCTTCATTCATTCATTCATTCATTCATTTTCTTCACAATTTGCTTCATGTCGCACCGACAAACCTGGGTCTTATAGCGACGATGGGATAGGAAAGTACTAGAAGTGGGAAGAAAGCGACTGTGGCCTTAATTGAAGTGCAGCCCCTGCAGTTGTCTAGTGTGAAAACAGGAAACCACGGAAAACCATCTTGAGGGCTGCCGACTCTGGGGTTCGAATCCATTATCTCCAGAATACAAGCTGACAGTTAACGTGACCCAAACCGCGAAGTCACTTGCTCGGTGCACGGAAATTGAAATACTGCCAGAGTACCGAGAATACTGGATTGAAAGGTTAATGGTATAAAACACGTAACTCATCATAATTAAATATTGTACAGGTGATCATACATGCAAACAAATATAACTATCTATCTGAATACATACATTGCACTTGCTTTTGGGAGATAGTGGGTTCGAACCCCACTGTTGGTAGTCCTGAAGATGGCTTTTCGTTGTTTTTCATTTTCACAGCAGGCACCGGTCGCACCGGTGCGACGTAAAGCAAAATTGTTTCAAAAATCGGATGAACAAAAGAGCCATTTTATTATCAAAAATGGGTTTCACGAGTCTTCAATCACAGGGCGACGCCAGTGGCCAGACGAACAAGAGTATGTAACTGGTAAACAGGTAGAAATTCGCACAACTTTGGACCAGAAACTGTAGCGTATTTTAAACTCGAGAATCGTTCTCGTTCTGCCTTGACTTTGTTCAGCTTTATCGTACCTGACGTTACTGCCACGTGTCGTATTAAACGTGTGAATGGAGCCATGTATCTTCGTATAAATTAGAGAATAAAACATTTAATCTATTGCAAATTCTCGTGCGAAGAACGGATACAAATGCTAGTTCTTAAATGTAATTGTGTATGTATATTTTTATTATTATTAACAAATAGATCGCCATTAGGAAATATCTCGGTGGCAATGGTCACTTACAGTAGTCTGATAAAAAGGTAAAGTTAAAACATAATTACCCAACAACAACAACAACAACAACAACAACAACAACAACAACAACAAGTACAACAGCACAACAGCAAAAGTACAACAAGCAATTCCATAGAAAGAAAGTATTACAAGAAATATTACTAGTTTAACATTCTTAAGTATATCCAGTGCTTAACATTACTGCTTACAATACTATAGGTTGAGCTTACCACTAGCTTAACATTACAAATGATAATAAAGTTAAAACCTAACTACCCAACAATACCACTACAACAATAACTAGAGTACAACAACCAATTCCATGGAAAGAAAATACGATAAGAAATACTACTAGTTTAATATTCTAAATCCAGCATCATCATATACAATTTTACACACAACTTAAGTATGTCCAGTATGTGTATTAACTGAGCCTTCCTACATTAAATTATATCGATAAAACAGACAGTGTTATTCGTAACAATATATTTGCTGCATCTCATTCCAAGTTCCAAGACTGCAGGCTTTCAGCACAGTCCCCCATTAAAGCCAAACTGCTTACGACATTTCCACCCAACTGAATGTCCGGCTCCATGGCTAAATAGTCAGCGTGCTGGCCTTTGGCCACAGGGGTCCCGGGTTCGATTCCCGGCAGGCTCGGGAATTTTAACCTTAATTGGTTAATTTCGCTGGCACGGGGGCTGGGGGTATGTGTCGTCTTCATCATCATTTCATCCTCATCATGACGCACAGGTCGCCTACGGGAGTCAAATCAAAAGACCTGCATCTGGCAAGCCGAACTTGTCCTCGACACTCCCGGCACTAAAAGCCATACGCCATTTCATTTACCCAACTGAATACCACCTGACATTTTGAAGCTTTCAGTAAATGATCCTTGTAAACAACGAACAATAACGATGAAAGATTACAGCCTTGTCTAACCCCTGTAACTAATTTGAGCAAGAACTCAATCTACCATTCTATCCACTGTTTATTGGCAGTCAACAAGAAACCATAGTCATCATACTTCTGTAAAATAGTCTCCATCGCCAATGTCGTGTTTTAACTTTGAAATTAATTAAATAATGATTACTCATCATCTTCAGTTGGCAGCTCTGACGTGTTAACAAACAGAGTTGCTGCTGCTGTTTGTGTAATGTTTGCCAAGAACACCCGCTCTAATAGGGTGCAGGAAAGCCTCTTGGCTTGTAGCCCACACGTCACCTGGAAGTCAAGACACACACCATGACGTCAGGAGACAAAATATCCTCTCACCCTGGAGTATATCAACCTAAATCTAAAGAGATTTCTAGAAGAGTGAATTGAATTTATCTAGTGGGAATGTTCAAAGTTTTTTTCCAGTTGTGGTCCCTTTTGAAGGAGTACTGTGAGATGAAACTGTCCGGATCCTTGGATGAATGGTCAACATACTGATCTTCGGGTTCAATTTCAGGCTGGGTTAAGGATTTTAACTGCATAAGGTTAAATCCTCTGGTTAGGGGACTGATTCTTTGTGCTCGTCTCAACATACTTTCATTTACAGACAATGCCCCACAGTACACATCCCTCCAGAAAGGGTTGGCGCCAGGAAGGGCATCCGGCTATAGAACTAGGCGAAATCCACATAAAGTTCCGAGCCCAATTAAATAGGAAAAGACTAGGAAGAAGACAATGTGATGACATTTTCTTCTTAAATCTCTATTCAATGAGCGAGTTGGCTGCGCAGTTGGCCTATGTAGCCGTTAGCTTGCTTTCGAGAAGATGGTGGGTTCAAATTCCACAGTCGGCAGCCCGGAAGAGGAACTTCTGTTTTCCATTTTCACTACAGAGATGCTGAGGCTGTAGCGTAATTAAGGCCACTGTCGCTCTCTCACCTATCGCAGGCCTTTCCTATCCCACAGTTGCAAAAAAGTCTGGGTTGGAGCGATAGAAACCACTAGCAAATAATAAAACCTCTGTTCTGCAGACAATAAGAACAGCAGAGAGAACTTGCATAAATGAAATAAAATGAAATGGCGTATGGCTTTTAGTGCCGGGAGTGTCCGAGGACAAGTTCGACTCGCCCGATGCAGGTCTTTTGATTTTACGCCCGCAGGCGACCTGCGCGTCGTGATGAGGATGAAATTATGATGAAGACGACACATACACCCAGCCCCCGTGTCAGCGAAAATAACCAATTAAGGTTAAAATTCCTGACCCTGCCGGGAATCGAACTCGGGACCCCTGTGACCAAAGGCCAACACGCTTACCATTTAGCCATGGAGCCGGACAACTTGAATAAATGAGGTATTTTAATTGAATATTCGATTTAGGACACTGATATCTGTTTAACAATAATATTAATAATAATATCTAACGTCTCATCAATTGATACCGGTATCGATTTAAGAGAAGATGAGCGTCGGATCTTTGTCACACAAGAGTTCTTCAACGCACCGGAAACCAACAATACGGAATTACATTTGAATAATATCTAATGTCACTAACTTCAGCTGGGGTAGAACATAGTATAAGAATTGAGTATCCCAGTGAAGTTTACATTACTCATGCTACAATACAATGAGTGGCCAAAAGTCATGGGAAGACACTGAATGTGATGTTAATAACGAGTTGCTCCTTCGTGAGCCCTCAAAACGGCAGCAATACGACGAGGCATCGATTCTACAAGGTGTTGGAATCGTTCTGGAGGGATCTGGGCCCACGCATCTTGCACTGCTACCCACAATTGGTCTTGTATATTTAGTGCGGGATTCATGGAGCCTACACCAGCATCGATATTCGATCACATTGACAATCGAATGCTTAAATGGATTAAGATCGGAGGATATGAAGAGTCAATTCATAGTCGTAACTTCACTGGAGTGCTCCCCCAACTACCTGCGTGTCACAACGGTGACATGGCACATGTCCTGTTCAAACATGGTATCTCCATCAGGGTACTCTAGGACCAGATGATCTGAAGGAATGTCCACATAACGTGCTGCGGTCAGCGCTCCTTGTAGCCGGACAATGGGGTCTTATTGCGACCATGAGAACGCCGCCCAGATCAGAACTGAGCCACCTCCCGCCTGGACACAATCTTCTTGACACCCAGGATCGATAGCTTCATGGGGCATACGCCACAGGTGGTGGTGATTATTGTTTTAAGAGGAAGTACAACTAGGCAACCATCCTCTATTTAACACTAATCAGAGGGAAACACGGAAGGGGTCCAACACTTCGAAAAATGAAGTTATCGGTCAAAGAAAGGCAAGGGCCACGAAGGGCGTGAAAATGAAAGACTCCCTAGCCCTCGCAAACCTAATAGCGTCGGGGTCGGAAAAGAACAAGAGTTGACCAAGGGAGGTCGGATAGGATAGATGAAAGTGAGGAGCCTGGCACAAGTAAGTGGAAGTAATGCCAGGACTCGGCTAAAGGCCCCGTGGTCGCCAATCCACGCTCCAAAGTTCAGAGCCCCTGGGGCCCCTTTTAGTCGCCTCTTACGACAGGCAGGGGTTACCGTGAGTGTTATTCTACCGCCCCCACCCACAGGGGGACATACGCCACACTCTCACACGCCCATCAGCTCGATACCACTGGTACCGGGATTCATCGGACCACACCACACGCCGTCACTGTTCCATGGTCCATTGCCGATGTTCGCAGGCCCATGCACGTCGTTGAGCTCTGTGTTTAGGTGTCAGCAAAGGGACAAGAGTTGGTCGTCGGGTGGTGAAGCCTATGCGGTGCAGTTGCCTCCTTACAGTCCTGGTAGAAATGGGTTACCGACTCCCGACATTCCACTGGGCGGTGATCTGACTCACAGTAGCCCGTCGAGCGCCTTATGGCTCTGCAGAGGTGACGTGATGTCCGTTCGTTAAACACCTGTGATCTTCCTGTGCGGCGGTTTAAGCGGGTGGTAACATTCTCTCTGCGATATTGAAGATCCACCCTCGACACTGTTGACCTCTGAAACCCGAAATCGCGTGTAATCTCCGCAATGCTATGACCCATCCGCCGTGCGCCGATGATCATCCCACGTTCAAAGCCGGTTAACTCGCGACGTGTTGCCATCTTCACTACACTGGTACCTATGACAGACTGCTCAGCTACGCTCAGGGGTCATACATGGCACATTTTCTAATAGGACACCCCTTCCCGTGACTTTTGGCCACTCAGTGTACCTTTAGCAATACTTTGTTTCAGTTATGATTGTAACTAGGCTAGGAGGTGCCTAGTCGGGAAGTGTTCTCGGTTCACTCGAAATGATCTGGGTTTGCGTCCTAATCTGGAAGTAGGAGCACTTACCTTTCCAGCCTTCAATGAGCCCTCATAGAGAAGGTGTGTAATGATTCTGGCCTTCTTTAATAAGTAAACCGCCGCACGGGAAGCCCACAGGTGTTCAAGGAATGGACATCTCATCGCCTCTGGGCTATTCTGCACCATTCACAGGTATTTTCATTGCCGTCCCCGGGTCCTAAGGGCAACGAGCTGGCGTGTAACACGGATTTCCTGGGTTCATTTGTAGGCCATGTCCGAGATTTTTGTGAGAATCTAACGTCTGCTTCAAGTTCCACTCTTCCTGCGTAAGAACTGAGAAGTATCTGATGATGAGACAACGGTTTCAGTCTAGAATTAATAATAAAGGGCTGAGAGGATTCATCGTACTGACCGATTAATTTTGGTATCACTGAAAAGTACTCATGAAATGCATTAGTGGATACCGCAATTTCTTTTGTTTTATTCGTAGAACCCAAATATGTAGAACACGATATCTCTTGAGAAAGAGAGTGATTATGCAGTATTTTAAACCAAAAAATGTATAATATTGATGAAAAGAGTATGTCTAGTCTCCCAAGTAATATTTCAGCGATACACTTCCAACCTGGCTTGCTTGTATCTCTTCCCAAGCAACAACGTAATCACAAATTATAACACCTAATGTCCATGTACACTATCTGATCATAAGTATCCGGACACCACTGCACACTAGTGAACACCAACAAAAAATGACGCATCGTAACACAGTAAAATGACGTAGGGAGGTTTGTACTGTTCAGGGCGACTACAGAACAGTTTATTTTATTTATTCGTATCAGAAGCATTAATACTATAAATACATATACATATATACTCTTGCTGAATTATATACATTATATACAAAGTCACACTTATCAAAAAACAAAGGTCTATACTACCTTTGCCCAGAAATTGGCGACATACAGTGCATTTTCTGTTGCCTGAAGTAGAACAGTAACAAGGGGAAGTTGGGTGAGCTTAGTGAATTTCAACGTGGGGTTGCCATATAAGCAAGAAATCTGTAAGAAACATTTTTAACGTTAGAAATGTACCCGAACTAACCGCCAGTGATGTAACTGTAAAACAGAAGCATGAAGCTGCAGCCACAGCACAACCTCGATCTGGTCGGTTACATTTACTGACACCCAGAGACCAACGAACATTAAAGAGGCTGGTACGATAAAAACGTTACTCTCCTGTAGAATGAATCACCAGGGAATTTCAAGGTATTATAAAGTACAGCCAGTTCCATGACTATATGTCGGAGATTAAGAATAAGGATCCACGGTCGAGCAGCTGGCCTGTAAACCAAGTGTTTCCTCTCTGAATAAAAAGCGTCGCCTGGTGTGCTGTAAAGAGCGACGCCATTGGACACTGGAAGAATGGAATCATGTCATTTGGAGCGATAAATAATTATTATTTTCTTTTCTGCTAGTTGCTTTACGTCGCACCGACACAGATAAGTCTTATGGCGACGATGGAACAGGAAAGGGCTAGGAGTGGGAAGGAAGCGGCCGTGGCCTTAATTAAGGTACAGCCTCAGCATTTGCCTGGTGTGAAAATGGGAAACCACGGAAAACCATATTCAGGGCTGCCGACAGTGGGATTCGAACCCACTATCTCCCGGATGCGAGCTCACAGCTGCGCGCCCCAAACCGCACGGCCAACTCGTTTGGTGCTCCGAGTCCTAAAGCAGGCTTTGTAAGCAAATATTTGAATATTGTACAACTGAACTGGCACGTCCATAGTCCCGATCCAAACCCAATAAAACGCCTGCGGGATGAGATAGAACGGCAACTTTGTTCCAGACCCCACCATTTAGCATCAAAACGTTCTCTGGCTACGACTCTTCGGGAAGAATGGGATGCCATTCCCATGGAAACGTTCCGACACCTGGTAGAAAGACTGCCTAACAGAGTCAGGGCTGTGATAAAAGCAAAAGGCCGACCAACATCATATTAATGGTGACTACTAGAAAATATGTTACCAGCAAACTGTGTCTTCAGTTTCAAATAGGTGTCCGGATACTTTTGTTCAAATAGTGTATACTTCATTGTAAGCCTCCTACGCCAAGTCAGTCGGAACACACCTCCAGTTATCTGTCAGACAAACTGTACCAATGACGTCAACAATGTTACTTCGATTAAGCCAATCGGGGCTAGAGAAGGCTAATAGAACGTAACTATGTTCTCCTGTGAGCCAGCAAGTTACCAGGCTCTTCCGTTCTCAGCCTGCAAAATTAAATTACTGAGTTCGAAGACTTGTGCGGCTTCCGTGGGACCACAATGTAGCTCATCACAGTCTCAGCCTAGCGGCTACGCAAACGCAATGTGCAAAACACTGTCTACGTACTGTACCCGTCTAAATGGTACCTCAGTCAATTTGAGAAAGCTGGGAATATTTATTACGGAGCATTGCTTACGAGTGCGCGTGTACCAGCTGTGACACAGTTGTGCGAGAGCGAGCCGGCCGAAACTAGGTCAACAGCTGATCGAGGGCGACCAGAGCGCAGTTACGTCATGACACCGGCAGACGACAAAGGGGAGGAGAAATGTTCTCATAAAATCCACTCGTAGCGGTCAAGGACGAGCTATGGCGCAGGTCGATTACCAGCCAATAGAAATTGAGGAAAGTGCTGGAAATATTAGGATTGTTCTGGAACTAAGTCGAAGGAAGTTCTTGGGTAAGAACGTCAGAACAGTTCAAGAAAAATTTTACGAGACGACGGCCAGAACAGTTTTTCAAGAGCACGTCGGACAGTTGTTTCTTACGAGAAGTCGAACCGTGTATTCTCTACGGGAAAGAAGAATATGTTCAGACGACGTGAATACTAGTGTAATCCTTGTAGGGCACGATCATTACATTACTTGAATGCCAGTGTAATTCATTGTTAGCTCAACGCAGTATCCAGCGAGCTTATTACAGTTGTACATTCTCCCGGGTGGAAAATGTTAAACCGCAGACAGTCAGCGTGCTCATTAAAGCCGATTCTTGCCATAGAAGCTTTAGGAATGTTCCATTGGACATTATGAAAGGAATTCACGATCTCAAGTGGATAGGCGAGAGGAAATCTAACCTTTATTTAATCATCATAATAGTCAACCCTATTATTTGTCAGCCTAAGGCGTATCGTAACTTAACGAATGTGTTCAGAAGACGAAGCTTATAGTAATAATGGACCTAAAGTACATCGTTGCGCCAAGTTAAGTGTGATACATAACTTAGGGAGTTATAGCTAGTGTGGATCCCTGTGCTAATAGAATATTTTAGTTTCAGCTATCTCCGAGGAAACCAAGTTGTCGACATGCGGCGATCAAGAGGGAAATCGAGAGATTTTCTGGGACTTTGCTGGAGTAAAAAGAAGACGCTGAATATAGCTACAGTCATGAGGAACTAAATTCCAGAGTGCACGCCAACGCGATGACTTTGTACATCCGTAAACCACCATAGATAAGGCAAGAGACGTTGTCGCCTGCAGCAGCATCCCGACGCCAAGGATTTTCACCGGAAATATGAGTACCCTTGTAAAATTTCTTCTCTTTTAGTAGATGACTAGATTGTATTCTTGCGTAGAGTAAAGTAGTTTCCTTAGTAATTTTGTATGTAATGGTGATGGGAGAGCATTCCTTACTTCGTTGATTTGTAATTTCAATATTGTTCTATCTTTGCATTTTCTTGGAATAATGATAAATTTTATTTTTGGACGTGATGATGAATAATCCCAGTTGTTCTCGAGTTGACAAAAGTGAATGATTATGATCTTCGAAAGTGATTTAAGGGAGTAAGGTCTACTAACAATCATAATAATAATAATAATAATAATAATAAGAGTAAATTAAACTCATAAAAATAGTAAATGAAGATATGATTAAATGTAGGAGTAAATTATAATTAAATTGTAGTTTTAAAACCCTGTTGGTCATGTGTAGTGATTGATGGTAGAAGGGAAAGTAAACGACGAATGTTAGAAATATTCTTCGAGAGAACGATCTAGGAGCCATTATAGGATAATAGTAATAATAATAATAATAATCAAAATAGTAAAGGTCGGATAATGTAAGAGTTGTTGAGATTCAACTTGTATGGTCATTGTGATAATGGAGTTCGCCATTAATGGACGACATGGGACTACTAGGGTGCATGTCGGGCCTAAACGGTATTATGAGTCACAGTGATTGTAATGAATGATTATGGCGATAATGATTTGTGAGGATGTACGGATTTAGGGACTATAATAGGTCTATTTCTGGCTCAACCACTGATATGAATAATACACGACTTAATCGTTATTAGATGTTTTCGAGGCTCTTGAGCTCTTATCACTGATGATGGTGATGGTTATTCTTCGAGAGAGAAATTTGGCCTTCTGTATCATCATAACTATAGTCATGAGCGAGTTTTATTCTGGTCAGATGATTATAAGGATCTTCAATAAAACCCAAGAGGAAGACGAGATAAATGACTGGATAATAATAATAATAATAAATATTACAGATTCATTGTGTGATAAAAATGTACTTATAACCAGTTGGTAGAATTGGGTTATTTGGTGTCATTTACGTTTATCATTCCAAGGAAACTTATCTTGTATATTTATTTTTTTTGTGACTGTGATGCATTGTTGTTGTTGTTGATTCCGTGTAGGATCACATGATGCTCTATCCATCCATGAAAGGCTAGGTAATTTAGAAAGGGAAATAGAGTAAGGAAAGAATACAGTCAAGCGTAGTCTACGAGAGAGAGGGAGTTATGCCAAAGAAATTGTAAAAATATTTCCAAACGCTAAAATGAAGAATTTGTAAAAATATTTCCCAACACTAAAATGAAATTGTAAAGGAATTTTATGATGACAAAATGAGTTAGAGGATTTTTCACAGGTAGAGTGAAATGAATGTTCAAGGAATTTTCTTGAACAAGTAAATGCTGAATTAATAGTAATTGTTCTTCAAAATGTATGAAATTATTTTACCTGTAAATGACTAAACATGAGTTATAACGGGAAATGACAGCTTTGCTAATTTAGTGATTCATTCGATGTTACAGAGTAAAATCTTAGGTGGAGTTTCATTGGAGGAGCAATGGAACCTAATTCTAGAAGCATGCGAGGACGTACAGTCGTATTCATTTATTCACAAGCCATTAAAGATTGAGATATTCCTTTTATTGCAAAAATCACATTGTATTTAATAAATTTTTTTTTTCTTTCATGCATTTGTCCAGACTGAGTTTCCATTATGTTTTTAATAAACATTGTTGTTATTTTGCCCTGATTTTCATTTATATTGTGTCACCTATCCAGTCACCAAGGGTCCTGAAAATATAAATTCTATGAAGTTGTCCCTTAATAGCATAATCGGCCCTGCGAACGGTCCACCCTTTTGGGACTCTCGCTACGCCGACTGAGCGACCCCGGAGAAGGGGACATATTTCTGTGGCGCCCAACTTTCAGGGCCAACCCAAACCCTCATTGCTTAGGCATTGATCGTTTTGGTGAGTTATTTCCAGGGCATATTTTTGTTGTTGTTATATTTACGATCTTGTTGTTTCGGCGAACACTATTGTGGCGCAAAAGCAAGGAGATGGTAATTTTTATTCAGTTAAATGGTGACAATTAAATGGGTAGAGATACCAAGGTTGGTAATGACATAATACAGCTGGACATTGCTTTAGTATAGGTCTATTTGTTACAGTACGGAGAGCATGCTTGTGGAGTTCATACTTTGTATTTTACAAATTCTTTGGCAATTTCCGGTGAAATTTAGGCAAATGGGGCAAAGATGTACAGGTTCATCGTTGTTGGCGAGCACAATGCTTATGAATTGTAATGGATTTGGATACTTTAGCTCGGATGATAGCGGAGATGAGAGCCAGCGCTGAGAAACTGGGAGCTGAGAATAAGGCTAGTATTGAAAGACTTGAACTTGCGCAATCTCAAATGTCGGCCGAGTGTAGGGCTAGTGCTGATTCTATGAAAGCCGAAACTAAAGCTAGTATTGAAAGACTTGAACGTAATCAATCAGAAATGAGAGCGGAAACTAAGGCTAGTGTTGATTCTATTAGGACTGAGTTTAAGGAGAGTCAAGCACAGATGTCACGTGAGTTCAAAGACAACCAGACTAGGTTAACCCAAGAAATTAAAGTGATGTCGCGTGATTTTAAAGATAGTCAGGCGAAGTTGAAACAAGAGATTGAACGAACAGTTACAAACTCGATAGCTAGCGTAGCGCAGGAGTTTACTGAGAGGCTAGGCACGCTCAAGAAATCAATTATGGATAATATGATCACACATAAGACTGAGGTGGAAAGGAAAATTTCTGAACTTAGCAACCAAATACAATCGCATAAAGAAAATACGACCGATGCGCAATTGAGGTGGACTAAACGATTTAAGGAAGTATGTGATAGTATAATTCAGGTCGACAAGGGGGTCAGACAGGAAGTTCGGATGAGCAAAGAACTTATTACTGATGAAGTAGAAGGTCTGAAAACAGCTGTAAATGACAATAAGAAAGCTATCGGAGAAGTTGTATCCAAGGTGGAACACGAACTTCTTGCGTCCCGTGGGTTAGTAGGACAAATGGAGGATAAAATAAAGGGGATGTCAGACGAAATATCAAATATGACAACGGAACTACAAACGTTGCGATTGCATAGTGACAGCACACGAGTTGTGACTGCGTCCGTAATTGAAAGGCAATCACAAATGGAGCAACAGTTTAGAGCAGGATTCATTTGTTCGACTCCTAATGCAGCACAGGAGATAAAAACTTCCGGTCGAGCTAAGAATAATACCGCATCTTTAAATCAAATGGACGATAAAGGGAACAGGCCGCAGATTGTGAATATTATACGTCTACAGGACAATCAACCCCGAAAGTTCAACAATCAAAACGGACCTACACCTAAAACCTTTATT